>NC_040903.2:95572611-95875641 GCF_004126475.2 Phyllostomus discolor
ATTCTTATTACTTAAGCTGAGAAATATTGTGATATAGTACTGTAAAAACAATGAGTATTACAGTATAAAACTATTTTTTTAAAGATTTTATTTATTTATTTTTAGAGAGGGAAGGGAGGGAGAGAGAGAGAGAGAGAGAGAGAAACATCAATATGTGGTTGCTGGGGGTTATGGCCTGTAAGCCAGGCATGTACCCTGGCTGGGAATCGAACCTGGGACACTTTGGTTCCCAGCCCACGCTCAATCCACTGAGCTATGCCAGCCAGGGCAAAACTATTTTAATGAACCTATGATATCTACTTTTTTTCCCTATCATTTAAATTTATGTTTTTTAAATATTTTTCTTATAGCACTTTTGGGGAAAGAAAAAATCTGCTCATAATATCTTAATGTCACCTTTTGACTTTTATTGTCTTTTTTTATGGAACACTTTTGTTAAAAACTAAAATAATGCTTTTATTATGACATATACTCATAAATAGTTCAGAAAAGTCCAGAATATGTTGCTTATACCAGTTCTCGTTTTCTAAGCATTTTATAAGCAGAAATGTGATTTGTTCTTTGATTGCTTTTAACTCTTAAAAAGCCCATTTCAGCACAAGAAAGGCTTTTCTGGCTCAAATTATGAAAAGTTGGTACTGAAATAAGTGAAACTCATGGGCCATTGTGTGCATATAGATCAGGAATAAATGCATAGGAGCTTGTTACGTTGCATTGGAAATGTGAGCTAATGAATGCACACCTTAGCATCGTGGCGATGCTTTCTAGTCACACAAAACATACTACTTGCACTGCATACCCATAATAATAGCGTTAGAACAGTCTCTGAAGCATAGAAGTTTGACTTTTTTTCTTTAGTGGTACAGAATCCTGATGATAAAAAGAAAGAAAATGAGCACCTTGTCATGTTTTAAATCAGCATGGGGAAATTCTCAAGTGGATGTGACAGCACTCGGAGTGTGCGGCGCTCTCTTCGTTAAGGACTGCCAATCACAATTAGCAGCAACAGAGATGTTGTTCAAACCTAAATAAAAATCACTGAGAGTCTTTTTGAGTTAATATCTGTAAGAACAGAATACAGAAAGAAACTTGTCTCTATAGTCCAGTTAACCTGTCACTGAGAATTACTCTCATTTTCCCTGTTTTCATTAGGGTCAGTAAACAACAGAGCCAGCCAATATCACTTGTGTTATACTCAGATTGAATGTGAAATATCAGATAACATTACAAAGGAATAATTTTAGTGACTTAATTTCAGAGCTTGAATCCTTAGAGTTTTTGTGACTAGGACATTGGCAAATTTCATGAATTTGATGTCTACAGTATTGAAATGGATTTCTTTGAGTTAATCTTGCAAAGTTTTGAAGAGATACTCTCTCATCAATAATCTCTTCTGATGCTTAATGCGACAGAGAGGAATGTCTAACTGTTCTGTCAGTGGGAGTGAGAGAGTTGTGATTCTCTGTAACAGTGCACTCCATCTGGCAGTGGAAGAGCTCTTTATTGTCTTCCAAAAATTATCCTGGGATCTCAAAGCCAGTGGGTGGCCCCTCCTGTTATCGCTAGTGCAGCAGCCATCAAGTTATCTTATACCATTCCTAAAGCTCCTTTGTTCCGTTCATTGCTAGCATCTGTGGGCCTATTTGATCCTTCAGAAAGCTGCCACAGGAATTTTCCTTTTTTACTCCTCCTAAAAATTGTCTGCTCCACTCATCAGAAGTGGTTTATTTGGTTTCCATTTGGCTATGGCCCACTAACATAATGCTGAATATTCCTGCAAGATTTTCTTATTTATGACCATATTAAAAATATCTAGTACACCCAAGAAATATTTATTAAACTACTTAATGCAGTAATTCCTTGTTTTCCTTTTGCTCTTCCTGTTCCTGGCACACACTTGGTGGTTATTAAATGCTCACTGGTAAGTAAACATATGATAGCTCCAAATATTTTACATGAATATAAATATTTCTACTTTATAAAATCAGGCAAAACCATCTGAGGTAAACTCTGAAATTTCCTTCAAAATTACCTTTCATGTAAACAGAAAATAAGTGACATACAACCACACGGTACAGAGGCCCTCCACGGCCCAGATGGTACTGAGTCACTGCCTATTAACTAACATAAGGGATCTTCAAAAACCAAATCCCAGACTTTTTAAAAGTATGTTTATTGCAGAGAGATGTATGTAGACATAGAGATAAAGGAAGATATAAAATGACAATAAAACTTGATAAAGTTGGTTGTTCATTGTGGGAAACCGTTTCCCATGCTGTGGAAATCTAGCTAAGCCCTCATGTGGAAAACCAGTGGGGTGTGAGTGGCACACAAGACCACACCTGTAGATAGGTTCTCCCATGGGGAATCAGGCCTGCATTGTATCTAGGCTGCTATGAAGCTTGCCTTTGCCAAAACTCCCTCACCCTGAATTGAGCCAGCAAGGTCTTACTGCAACTTCCTAAAATCTGAGCTAAACATCCCAAGTACGGAGTGTGACCAGTTCAACCACTTTTCCCCTTGGTCTCCAATATCCTTCTCTTTGAAGTAATTAGCAACATTCTTTCCTTTGTTATCTGTAAAAGGTAATCGCCTGCAGTGAACCTGTGCATAGTAAATGAGGACGACCCTTCATGTAAGGTACCCAGAGAAGCAATAAAAGCTTGTCCAGGCAGGGACTGAGCTCTCTGGCCCTCTCGCCCTCTCTTCCTCACAGAGTGGCCATGCCATCCCTTTTTCTCCACAGGACTTCTGTAGTCCATGTGTATTTGTTCTCTAGCAGCCACAACATACACAGATCCTGCAGGCCAGGATCCAGCACAGCTCATTCATGCACTTTACCTAATTCACAAGCGCTAATGTTTCAGCCAAACACATGTACTAAGTTTATCTCTGTAATGGACAACATTGCTTCTGCACAGTTGGAGTCCTTGAGTTGTTTTCCAGAAGGCTTTGAAGTCACAGATTTTTTTTTCTGTAAACCAGGATTAGTAAATGACTCACATTTATTTAGGATTTTTTTTGTTTTTAGCTGTCCCCAAACTCTTTTTTCAGATACCTCTCTAATAACACATGAAATGCTCCCTTATAGCTATTTAATCTGGTCTAGTGACTCAAAAAAGACAGCAGTTTTGAAACAACACCTGTATTTCTTATTAAAAGGTTATATTTTATTGGAAATTATAGTAATTCCAACTCCATAGCCTGTGCATGGACACTCATTGATTGATCCTCTTTTTCATTGGTCTATGAGCCTTATCTCAATTTATTTTTTAATCAAAGTGTAAAGATGTTCTTGGTATCTTTTAATGAATTCACCTTTTTATTGTTAGCAAGTAGAAGAACAGAAGTATTTCAAAGATGAAATAATCATGTGCAATTTAGCATTATCCATAATTATGAATTTATAAAAATGTATAATCAATCTACAGGCACAGTTGGTATATGAAAGTCCTTAACATATTTACAACTTTTGGTATCTGTTGCATCTTTACAGAACTAGAAAGCCATGCTAACTGTATTGGTAGCTTTTTTTTTTTTTTGTCTTGGTTGTGCTCTAAAACTTACTAAAATAGGGCTACCTAAAAGCAAAATTAAGAAAGGCAATCTATAAGCATGTCAACATCCTCAAAAATAAGGTTCAACCAAAGAAAGACCTTATTTAGATGTTTCTTATCTTAGTTACTTGGTAAAATATACCAATAAAGACATCCTAAATAACTTCCTGTTTGGTTTAGCGAGTTTCAGGTCACCTAGGAACAGATTGTAATCTAATAAACAAAATATTGCTGCTAACTCTATGCTTGATTTAGTTAAGTATTTAGCATTTATTTATTCATTTAGTTGATCAGTATGCATTTATTAAACACTCAATGTGTACAAGACAAAGAACTACAGGCAAAATGACTACAAATATAAATAGGACATGGCCATGTGTTCAAAGAACTCAGGTGAGGACAAGTGAAAAAAGAAAGGCAATCATACTATAGTTGATAAGTCTCTAATAAATATACCTCAGAAGCATAAAATATGGTCCCTAATCCTAGCAAAGACTCCTGAAAAAGGTGAGATCAAAGCAAGAATTAGAGGCTGCATAAGAATTTGCATATGAAAGCAGAGTGTGGGACTAGAGATTAAGCTAGTAATAAAGGCATATCAGGAATTGAAAAGAACAGAAAAAAGACAGACAAAGATGCATCACACAGTCTTGACTAGTGTCCAAGGGACAAAACAATCTGGAGTAACTGGGCAATGAAATGTGAGACATGAGTGGTAAGAAATTAGAACTGAGCACTGGACAAGAGCTATATAGTAGAATATTGTTCATGCTATGAATAACTCAGACTTTCAAATTGCAGGCAGAGGGAGCCAAGAAAATACTTGAAGAATGGGAATTAGGTAGTAAGATCTCTTCATGATAGTGGTAACTTTTTTATACATGTATGTGAAGCATATCTTTTTGGGGGATGAAACTGTTAGGAGATTCTTATAGTTCCAATGAGAAATGAAGGTGGCCTTATCTAAGTGACAATCTAGCCCTTACCTTTCTAGGTGAGAGGAGATTTTTTTCTGGAAATATTTAGAAAGTAAAACTCACAAAACTTGATTATGATTGAATACAAGCTATAGAAAGAAAAAGAAGAAATAAAAATGTTCTCAAATGTTCTCTGTATGTTTGAGTGATTGGTAATACATCAGCTGGAATAGAGAGTATGAGACACTACAAAGGTGAAAAGTGTAAAACAATTCAATTTTGACATGTTAAAATTCGTGGCGCTCTGGTATTTCCAGAGAGTGGTCTAGTGAGCAGCTGGGTATGCACTGCTCAGCTAGGATGTGATGTAGATTTAGGAGCTATCCAAATATTGGTGATTATTAAAACCATGTACAGAAAAATTGAACGGAACAGGAAATAGTAAGATAGAAACAGAGGTTAACCACATCTAGTAATACCACCTCTATTTCTAGGCAATGTGCATATCTATCAACATCCCAGTTCTTTCCCCTCATTTATTGACAACTTGGTCATATGGCTCATTTTCTACATCTCTAGTCCAAACTGACATCATTAGAGATGGTTCATCTAATCCTCTGGGCTTTCAATTTCTTGATCAGCTTTGAAGTCCTTCACCAACTCTTAACTTTGGGAATTCACATCTACAAACCTATAACTTGTCCTATTTCAAAAACTTTAGTCTCAGTTGTCCCATTTCATAAATACAAACTTCAAACTCACACTGATGTTTCCACTGTTGTCCTTTAGACTCATTAAGAACTCTGTTCTCTCTTACTACTATCTACTACTTCCCAGTCTTATTCTCTACTATACCCTCATTATTGTTTCTTCTATTTTTTTATTGCTCTATGTACCCCAGAAGCTATTGGGTTGGCCAAAAAGTTCATTTGTTTTTTTCCATAGGATGGTTATAGCAGCACTTAGTTGTCTTTAACTTCATTTGAAACAATTTTATTAGACTGTATTGTGACAGCTGTCATATCAGTGTACATATAAAAAAATCAAAATTGGTGAATTTTTGTGTAGCCATTTTAATATTGAAGATGGAAGAAAATATGCAACATTTTTGGAGTATTATGCTTTATTATTTCAATAATGGTAAAAATGCAACTGAAATGTAAATAAAAACTTTGAACAGTGTATGGAGAAGGTGCTGTGACTGATCAAACATTTCAAAAGTGGTTTGCGAAGTTTTGTGCTGGTGATTTCTCATTGGATGATGTTCCATGGTCTGGTAGACCAGTTGAAGTTGATAGCCATCAAAGCAAGACATTAATTGAGAACAATCAACATTATACCATGTGGGAGATAGCCGACATAATCCAAATACCCAAATCAATAAAATTATCAGTGACAATGAAAAATGTGTCTTTTATTTTATGGAAAAAAGCCATACAGACTTTTTGGCTGACCCAATGTCATTATCTTACCAATCTAAAACTATTTGCTTTCTTAGCCTTTTCTCATATGCCTAATTATCCATGGCTGAGTCTAATTTGTTTTTGTGTGTCATTTATTTAGTAAATGCTAAGGGACATGTATATAAGGGGGGACTCTCAAAAACAGAATTATCTTCTGGAGGGTGGACCCCTTGTAGTACAGGCATCCCCAGCTAGTGAGTGTTCTAGGAACCCATCTGTGTCAGTGTACCAACTGGTGTTGTTGTAAGAGGCTGCATTGGGCTTCAGTGAATATTTTTTGAAGACCCTTTCAACGCACTTGCCCATTTCATGATGGGTGAATTATGAGTGCACCTGCCCACATTGTGTTAAGTGTTCAGCAGTTTTTGACCCCCAAAATGGCATGACTGCCATGTCCCACCCTCCCTATTCACCTGATCTTGCTCCGAGTGACTTTTTGTTTTATTTCCCTGAATGAAAAAAGTCCTCAAAGAGAAACATTTTGCCAATGTGAAAGAAGTAAAACAAAAAGTGGCAGAAGCACTAAAAGGAATCTAAATCAGTGAGTCTGAACACTGTGCTGAACAATGGAAAACGTCTCAGTAAGTGAATGAAGTTTCAACATGTAAGAATAAATACACATTTTTGAAAAATAAATTCTGGGGTGTTTTTTGAGTCCCCCTCATTTAAGTTATTTTATCTAACAACTTCATGATTTTTAATCATTTTAATTTTCATAACAAAGCTATGTGGTGGGCACAACCTGGATGTTCCCTGCAGTAGGAACTCACACCATCAAACAGGTCTGTGATCTCCAACACGGATCAGAAAATCATTTTGTTTTATTATTTTCTCTCCTTTAGAAATAATTTCTATGAAGAAATCAACCATGATGGCTGAAAAAGACCAAACTGTTCCATGAAGAGAGACTATGGAAGAAAACTGAGGCTGCCAGCCCTCAGCCAGCATCAACTACCAGACCTCAGTTAGCCTCCAGACTGAGTTGTCTAGCTGAGACCCTAGACATCATTGGGGAAAGAAAAGTCATCCTCACTATGTGTTGGTTAAACTTCTGATCTCCAGAATGGGTAGGTTTTGGAGGAATTTGTTATGCAGCTATAGTCACTGCAATACTACCAATAATGAGCTTACTGCTAAATCCAATGAACACCTCTCAAGACTTCATTTTACTTGATTATTTGAAATGTTTAACACAGACGACTAAACTCGCCATCTTGAAATACTGGTTTTATTTGCCGTGTATTTCACTGCCTACTATATATATATATATATACATGGTACTTGAATCTTTCTCATCAATCCTTATCAGTTACCTCTACCCATTTGTTTCCTTAAGTCCCTGTCTTAGGCCCTCTCTGGGTCAGTAGTCATCAATTAGGAGTATGCAGTTTAGAACAAATACTCTGTGTGACTTTACTTCTATGGGTTCAATTATTTTCTAATGCTAATATTATTTAAATATACATTTAGCCCTGATGTCTCTCATGTGCTTCAGACAAAGATATCAAACCACTAATAAACATTAGAAATATCTCCTTGGATGTCTCACAGATATTTCAAACTTGACATGCCCCAAAATAAATGTATCACCTTTCCCATCACACTGTTCTTTCTGTTTTTTATTTTATCAGTAAAAGGTGTTAACATCTAATACACCTAATTTCCCAATCCAGAACTGCTTCATTTTCCTTCTTTAGTATCAATCACCATACCACTCTGTAATTAATTAAGTTCTATTGACTCTAATTCATCAACGCCCTTCTTTTGATTTCCAATGCCACCTTACTTTTATGGAAGCCACATAAACTCTTTACTTAGTTCTTATGATACTCTTAAAGCTTGACTCCCTTTCCCTTCCCCGTTGCCGTTTTTCAACCTATTGTGATCAGAATATTTCTATAGTACAAATTTGAACATGCTTTTCTTTATTTAATACCAGATAATAGCAGATCATTTCCCTAAGGATCAAGTTCAAATTCTTGATAATATCAAATATATGTTCAGCCTCATTTTTACCAACTCTCTTCTGCATAGTTTATTCTAATTTCTCTTTAACTTCTTCATATTAAATTCTCTCCTAACCATCTATGTCTACTTTCCCCATCCTCTTCAGCAAGCTCCTTAAATAGTTAATTAATTTTGTATCTGTTTGTGTAGTCTAATTCAAAATCCTTTTTATCCCTATGTTCTCAAGACAATCTGCACTTACATCCATCACAGCACTTTCTACCCATAATTCTAATTATTTCTTTATATGTTTGTGTCCCAATAGACTTGTAGTTCAATGATGGCAAAAACTCTTTGTTCAAAATTATATGGCCAGGGCTTAACAAAGTTCTAACTTAAATAAATAATTTGTATTAAATATCTACTGGATTAGTGATTAATGAATTGATTAAAAATGACTCTGACAATTATAACCTTAGATATAGCCCTTGATAATGGAAGGGCAGAGGGAGGGAGATATGTACTTACAAAGCTTTAGAAAATAGGTTAGACATGAGAACATGGAGTTGAAGAGTCTAGACAAATCTTGTGACTAGTTAAGTAATATTAGAAATAATTAAATTTAATGGAAGACCCAAAAAAGTAAGATGCTATTGAGAGTGGTAAATATTATGGCAAATGTATCATGTGTCTCCACTCTGACACATATTTCTCCTCTTCGATACATGTGACAAGTCTGTAAAAAACTATTAATTGCCTGAGCATTTTATTATTTCATTCACCATGATGGCAGTAGTATCAGTTAAGGAGCTCAGTAAATATTATTCTATTCTAAAATGTTCAGAGTCAAAGAATTTACTTGTTTAAAGACTAGGGAAGCTTGAATAGTGAACATAAAACAAAGCCATTTTTATAATAAAATTGAAGTCAATGTTAAATATTATATATTAAAGTAAAAGATAAACATAAAATTTATTATTAGTTCATAATCAAAGTTTTTTCACTGTCAATGAATATTTTTCATACATGAAATAATGTCTCTGAACAAAGAACACACCTCCATATCTCTTACATATGTAAATAATTAAATAGTATGTGTTCTGTTAGTAAGTAGTTTCATTCCAGTAAGGCTATTTCACAGTTTAGGGAGGATTTTGAGTTTCTTGTGAACCTTACCTCTTGACATTCAATTTTAGCTTTGTTGATGATATTTAACTTACATCAAAAGATAATGAATCACTTTTTTTTTTTGTTGGAAACCTGCTGTGTTTGAGATCTACTAGGAAAAAGTAGAAAATGTTCTCTTCTAAGCATTGCTATTGCTGTGAAGACCCTTTTGAACACTTACTGATGTCGGGTACATCAAATTCTTAACTGAAATCATGGCAATTGAAACATCACATTCCTTTTTCATATGAAAATGTATTTTTTCTCCTTACCTTGCTGTACAAAAGATCCATACACAAACCACATGGAGTTGTAGAGAGTAGTAGAAGTCATTGATCCCATTTGTAATCGTGGAGGATTAAGCCAATTCAAAAGGTAGACCAGAAGACCCACAAGAAGGACTGTGCCAGCAATGCAAGCCCAGAGAGAGAGATCAAATGGTGCAAGACAGGCAAACATATCCACGGTCTTTTCAGCCCTTCGAAGCAGTACTCCCACTGAGTAGTCCATATAACGTGTTGTAAAGTCCACCACATTCTCACGATCTGGGGTGATGGTTAAAGCAGATATCCCTATGTCAGCTCTCTGAGAAATTGAGGGAGGAAAGAACACATTAACAGTTTGAAAAACAGTTTGGTTTGTGACATTTTAGCTTGACTTGAGGAAAAAAATAGATGCCTTGGGCAACATCTTAAGTCTTAAACTGAGAAACACTGCAGAAACTTCTTAGAGGAGAGTTATGTGTGGAATGTTGCATTTCTTATTGCAAACCTTGCCCCATTAGAGCCAGACAAATTACCTTGTTCATATTATCAGTGAAATAAGCATGTGAAATCAGTGAAGAATATTTTAAACACAGGTAACACCTAAAGGAAATTATCTTTTTTCCAGGGCCATTTTATCAAAGTCTTCATTAACACAGTAGCAAAGACAAAAATCATTCTAAGGAATTCTTTTTGAGAAGATGTTCCTGAGATATTCAGTATGTCCTTAACCTTTTAAGTCATTTATTTAAACAAGTCAGTATAGCATTTTATCCTCTATTTAGATTTCTCTGCATCAAATTTTATATTACTGATCTCTAAACGTACTAGTTTGTTAGAGGTTTCACATAGTACTATCATGTCATATGCCAGGGGTCTCTACCATGATTTCATTGTGTAAACATCAGAAACATTTTAATGAACAGTTAAAAATTAAGAGACAGACAATTCTTCTTGGAGTTATAACCCTTCTTCTCAGTGTGTGTCTCCTTAGACTGAGTGATAGTACTCAAAACTACGGCATATGCCATTTTATTTATTTAAAGTGCACAGCAGAATTGCAGTGAAAACACTAAATGACTTCAAATTTAATTTCTATGACATGAGAAACATATTTAAATACATAAAATATGGCTTATTCTTTGAAATAATTATTGGTAGCTGTGATTACAGCTGTGGGAAGCTCCTTGCAGTCAAATGCAAACAACAGTAAATTATTTGAACATTTTCATTATTTTTCTTTTTAATTGTTTTATGAAACAATAAAAAACTGTTTTATCGCTTTTGGGGACAAAAATAAAAGAAAAAATAGCATGCCTATTATGATAAACCAACTTAGATAAATCTAGTTTCTGAAGTAATGGTAACAAAAATATTCTAGCTAAATTTAATATTCATGTGTGTGTGTTATATACATATATATAAACATATTGAATTCTCACACTTAATAAGCATAGAAGCCATATTAAAGCTATATTTTTCTTACTCCAAAGCTCGTACTCATGATGCTTTACTATATTGTAAGAAATTACTCATTTTCCAAATAACCCAAATTGTAGGTAGTTAAGGTAACTGATTTAACTGTAATTTTTACCTTAAAAAGTCTGATATGCCGCTTTCTAAAAATTTTACTATTTGCATTGCAATAAAACCATATACCATATTAATATAAGTAATATGAGTTTAGAAATAACTGAGAATTAAGCTTAACAATTACTATATGAAGATGAACTTTGAGAAAAATAGTTACTACTGATTTAAAACTCATGTATTTATTTTTTATAACTAGATATTAGGAATTAGGTCTTTTCAGACTAAAAATGTAACCTGGATCCTTACTTAGCTTTCTAGTTTTATCTTTTCTGAGCTTCAGTTTATCTATTTATGAAATAAATATAATTATGTTTAGTATGACTACTGTGAGTTAACTCATTTATTTTAATCCTAATGATGAATAAACAACTCTCCAAGAGTCAATTAGTCTTTCAGAAGGTATATTTACTTTTTCAAGACATTAAAGTACTCTGGATCAATAATTTACTAATTGATGTAGTGGTGAACAAAAGCATTTTATGATTCAACTAAAGTGAGAAAATTCCACCTAAGGAGATATTTAATGACAATGTGTTGATTGAGTGCTTGTAAATGTTCATAAATATATTGTTGATAAATAATTAAATGTTTTTCATGGAAATGATTATGAATTGGAATTGTCATATATTGCTTTTCATAATAGATATCTGTAGATTACAAAGTCAATTTCTATAATGGGATAAAAAATGACATCTAGGGAACAATGTATTTTTTTAGAAAAGGAACTAATTGTATCGTATGAGCTAAAATATTTATTAAATATAATAATTACTTGTCATATTTCTATGGATAACTTCCTAAATTCTAGTTCACTTTCAACACTCGCATATTCTGTCCTTAAGGAGAAATTCCCAATCTTCCTGTGCTGGGCATATCAGAATCAGACAGAGTGGGCAAAAGGAAGTTTACAGAAGTCGAATAGGTAAAATATATTATTTATTCTTATATTATTATTTATTAATTGTTATATTATTTTCCATACAAATATCTGTAAACTTACTTTGCCCCACCCTGTATAATGGGCTTTTCAAACTGCACAAATGCATTTACACAGATGCACCATAAAAACACAGGCTCACATTTCCTCCTCTCTGAGATTTGTATATCCTTTTCCAGGGAAGTGCCTCACTCCATCATTCAGAAACAATGATATAGCAGACCACTGTGTTTGATATGAGCTTGTGATCATCCTTACTTGCATTAGAGAAGTTGCATCAAAGCAGAAAAAAAATCTCCAAGAACTACTGATCCTGAACGATGATCCCAAAACTTGTTGAATATTTCAAAACAACCAGAAATGATTAGAGACAATCATTCATACATTTTCCTCCCTCCCCACTCCTCCCTCCATCTCTCTCTCTCTTTCTCTCTCTCTCATTATCTAGCTATCTAGATATCTTTCTTATGTATGTATGTATGTATTATGTATGTATGCATTTGAATGTATGTCAACTCACTTGTCTAGATTTCTATAATGACTTTTCAAATCTGTACCCTCTTGAAACTTTTAATGTTCTGACTAACTCTTGGAAGATAGCCTCCACTGCTATTTTGTAGAAAACATAGAAGGCAGATTATGATTCACACTTATTTTTACCTCTCAGTTTACAACCCCAAGCCAGCGTATTTTGTTTAACCTCTATCACAACGGAGGAGCAATCTTCCTTCCCACTAAGACCAACCCTCCATCTGTAAACTTGGCAACCAATCTCTTCCCTTTCAGATACTTAAACTCCTGTCTTTTACATATTCAACATTATCCTATAAATGGCATATTTCTTATGAAAAAGATTATTTTACTCCAGCTCACTAGAATAAAAATAAAAAGAGAAAAGCTTTTCCTTTTATTCCCTGTGATCTCTGATTTCCATTACTACCCATTCTCTCTCCCTTTTGCACAGTCTTTTTTTTTTTTAAGTTTGTCTCTATTACCACACCTATCAGTCACATTGGGAAGAACTGTGTACCCAAATAGTTCAGTACTTATGGACAGAGCACATCTTAATCTTTACATGATTGAATCAAATGGACATCATTTAATGTCCACTTATTTAGGCCTCTTGACAACATTTGACAGTGAGGATTGCTCCTTCCATCATAAACACTATTCTCTTTGGACTTCATGACATGATATAAGCCTCTTTCTCAGTTCCTTTTTCCAGCTTATGTTGACAGTTGTCTGCATTTTGGTATATACCCTTTTCTCATTCAAGATACTCTGCCTAGGCAATCAATCCCCTTCATGTCCATCTCTTCCAGAGTTTCCAGCTACATCCAGATTCGCAAATTTATAGTTCAGGCTGAATGCAAGAGTCAAGACTGATTTATGCAACAACATCACTGTAATTTTTATTAGATGTCTCAACAACTTCTCCAATTTAACATGGCCAAGACCATATTCATGATATTGAACTCTAACCAGTGCTTGTCTGATGTCTCTTGCTTCATTAATGTCTTTCTACTTAAGTCTTAAAATATGGTGTCCTCATTATCTTTCTCAGTTTTATGCCCCCTATTTTGTCTTTCCCTATCTATTTAATCTCCAGGAATCCTAATATCCTTTCACTTCTCTACTATTTATAGCTCTCATCACTGTTTTCCTCAACTCCTTACAAGTCTACCTTAAATCTATCTTTCCTCTTTCCTATTGCAGGAAAAGTAACCTTTTAGTAGAGGAAATATATACTGTCCCCTGCCACAGTTGAAAGGCTTCTGATAGAGTTGCATTGCTCTTAAGAAAAAAGATAAAAACCTTTAACAAAGTCTGAACATGTTGAGCTAGATTATGCCAAACCTACTTCATCATATTCATACTGAACCATTTTCTTTTTCAACATTTTTTCCTGATGCATGTTCTTAGTAAATGCTGTTCCCACTGCCTGGGTTGACTCTCCCAAAAATTCTTCCTGCGAAAATCTGATCCATTTTTAATATAATAATATACCTGGCTGGTGTAGCTCAGTGGATTGAGTGCAGGCTGGGAACCAAAGTGTCCCAGGTTCGAATCCCAGCCAGGGTACATTCCTGGGTTGCAGGCCATAACCCCCAGCAGCCGCACATTGATGTTTCTCTCTCTCTCTCTCTCCCCCTCCCTTCCCTCTCTAAAAATAAATAAATAAAATATTTAAAAAAGAATAATATAATATAATAATGTAATAATTATGTAATAATTACATAATTAGTATTACTTTACATAGTAATGTAATAATATAATATATAATGTAATTTAATATAATATAATTAATACAATATAAAATCTTTAAGTAATACAACACAGAGACAGAGCTTCTAAGTCTTTCTAAGGACTGCACAAAATTTTAAGCAATAACTATTTTTGTCGCTTTCAAATTTTCATTGGATAGTAGGTACTCAGTATGTGTGTTGATTGTGATGGTACTCTAATAAATTTAATCATTTTTCCTTGATATATTTTTAGAATTTTCCTTTTCTTTCCTATAATAATCAATAGATATTTGATCTTGAAATTTAGGTTACATTCAATTACAAAGTGTTTCTTGGAGCTTGCCATACTGATTTTTCTAGAAATTAATATTTTCCACTGTTTCAGTAGTGTTTTCTCTGACACTACAAACGTGACAAGAACAGTATTATTAGTTTAGATTCTATGTTGTCATTCTTAGTCTTATATCTCAACCTCTTCCTGGAAACCACATGCCATCCCTTCTAGCTTCCTCTTCACAATCTGCCTCTAACCCCACAGCCATGCCCATTCACATGATGGTACTATTTTAATGTCCTTCTAGGAACAGTTGAGTTTTCACTGGTCTCCAAACTCCAGTTTTTTTTCTTTCTGTCTAAATATATACATGCAATATTTTGCCTTTTTTGTATTTTTATTTGAGCTCATACTTCCCCCCAGAGCATACCATTATCCTTCCATACTCTTTATTTCAGTATCTCTCATATAGTACTTATCCCATAAATAGCTGTTTTATCTTCTCAATTACAAATTTATTGAGGCAGGAGATTTATTTTCATAGTCTTCTTCCCCTCTAAATATTCTTCACACTGTTTTGTCCACAGTAGATGTCCAAAAAATTTTTTGTCAATGTACTGGCTTTTTGCTATGTGTTAAGAAAAATAGGTGTTTTTACACAACTCTAAATTTTGGCAGAAAAGGAATAGATTTCAGGATATCTGTATACTACCTAAAAATCTTTATTATTATGAAGTCATTGACTATGAATTTTTTCTAAATCAAACTGTCAGCCAGGCCTTCCAATTTTAGTGTTCTAGGATTTAATGTTTTCAGCTCACATATGTGGAAGACACCTCCACATGTTAACTGTACAACCCTGTACAGGAAATATGACTACCCTCTTGTACTGAGGACAGATCTGAGACTCAGAGAAAGAAAATAACTTGTCCATGGTTATAGGTGAATGGCTGTGGAGTGGACTGTGCCCACCATACAGCATTTGTTAAATTTGATAAACTATTTTGCCTTTATGGTTTCTTTATAATCTCTTTCTCCTAACTATTAACTAGTATTTATTCATTGCTCCATGATTTTTTCTATTGGTATGTGTGTGTTTTTTAAATCTTACTCTTATTTTTCTGACTTCTGATTTGTCCATAAGCAATACTCATAGAGAGGAGGTAGGAGAAAGAGATGAACAGACAGTGGTAGGAGTGCACGTGTATAAATGACCATAGAAGGCATTATAGGAAATTATAAAATTTTCAATAATTTTCACACTGAGAAAGGTGGAAACTATCGGAGAGTTTTAAGGAAGTGTGGTATGATCTGACTTACATTTTTCAGTAATCACTTTGACTGCTCTGTTAAAAATAGATTATAGAGGGAAGAGCAGTGACACGGTGGGTACTTAAGAGGTGATGGAAGTAGTCTGAAACAAAGAAAGTGGTGGTTTGCACTAGTGAGGGGTGGTCAAGTGGTGAGAATTGATCATATTTAGGATATATTCCAGGTTCATAGCCAGATAAATTTGTTGATGCAAAAGCTATAAAGTATAATAGAGAAAAGAGGAGTCTGGGATAACTCAAAGGTTTTGGACTGAGTAACTTGAAGATTAAAGATGCTGTAAACCATGACAGAGAAGGCTGTAGGTAGAGCAGGTTGTGAACTGGTGGTGAAACCAGAGTTCCATTTTGAACGTTATTTTAATGTATCAATTAGATATCTAATACAAATGCTGAGTAGTGGTAAGAAATATAAGTCTGCAGTTCAGGTGAGAGGTCTGGGCTGAAAAATCAAATTTAAAAAGTGGACTGCTTATAGATAAGATAATAATTAAATGCTTGAGACCAGTGGAAAATATTAGGTATAAGTTCTTTCATTCTCTCTCTCCAATCCTTCACCACCTCTCATTTCACTTTCTAGCTCTTGGAGAGCAAGAACTCTGTTGTATATTTTGTGTATTCCACACAATGCCAGCCACGTATAAGGCCTCAAGAAATGCATATTGAATGCCAAGTAGGAAGCAAGCCACAAGTCATTTATAAATTGAAATAGTTCAGGCATTATCCTGCAGTACTAAAAGGGCTTTAAAAATAACACCATTTCTGTAATTCCCAAGAGGGAATGATACCATCTTCAAAGAAAAGGACAATCAGAAAGAGTTTTTCAGTCATTAGAGATGTTTTCAACTTTCTGAGAAGTCATCTTAAGGCTGCTTGTGCACAGAGCATATAGAAGCAATCTCTGCCTAAAATACCCAAACTGAAAATCCACATTTTAATAAAATGCAAACCAAGGACAAGGACTAGAATTGAGTGAATTTTTATTTTCATTAGAGTAAAATATTCAAGAGTTTTAGAGTTCATTTAAGATTGCTATTATAGATGTTTTATAGCTCCACAGAGGTGGGGGGATATAAGCGATCTGTAAATGAGAGACAACTAGCTTCCAGAAACAGTTTGTCTCTAGGAGGAGTGAGTCTATACTGTCTGTGTTCCTGGTGATTCCATGAAGCATTAAGTGAAATATAACTTGAGTTACATTCAGTTGACCTTGCGGGGAGCTTCTGCAGCCATCCTCACTCCGCCTTTGATACCAATGACTCTTTTTAGGGACTCAGTAGTTTCTTTTTTAACTAGGGAAATCTTTACTTATTTTAAAGCCTATCACTATAAAATAATTGAGTTACAAAGAAAAATTCACTATGATTTAAAACAACTGAAACCTGAAGTATCCAAATGGCAGGCAAGAGTAAACCCATGATTATCTTTCCAGGTGTGGCTTTATTTTTAAATATTAATTTATCAAAATGAATCATCATACTATATTATACTATACTATATAGTATACTATACTATTCTACACTATAACATACTATAGTATAACATACTATATATACTATACACACATACTATATATAATATACTATATATAGTATACTATAGTATACTATAGTATAGTATAGTACTATATACTATACTACATATAGTATATATAGTATATATACTATATATAGTATAGTATGTGTGTATATACAGTATATAGTGTATATATACATAGTATATGTATATATTTGATATGAATTTGATTTAAATTCACATACTATTTGATAATCTAATGTTACAGTATATAACACAGTATATGTTATACTACACTATGCTATAGTATGTTATATACTACTACTATAGTAGTATGCATATATACTTATACATATATAGTATGTATACATATTTATATATGTACTATGTATATACACTTAGTATAATACTATATACTATATATAGTATGTGTGTGCGCTATAATACAATATGCATATATACTTATATATAGTATGTATATACTATGTATACTTACTATATATACTATAGTTTAGTATAACATATACTATGTTATATACTATAACATACTATACTATAACAAACTACATTATCAAACAGTATGTGAATTTAAGTCAAATTCCTCAAATCAGGTTAGTGCATTCACTGCTAGATGTTTGTGAATATTTAAGATTCCCAATATGGTTTTGATGTTGTGATAAAAGGTATTGCTATTTGTTTTTTAAAAGATTTTATTTATTTATTTTTAGAGAGGGAAGGGAGGGAGAAAGAGAGAGAGAGAGAAACATCAATGTGCGGTTGCTAGGGGTCATGGCCTGCAACCCAGGCATGTGCCCTGACTGGGAATCGAACCTGCGACGCTTTGGTTTGCAGCCTGCGCTCAATCCACTGAGCTACACCAGCCAGGGCAGATATTGCTATTTCTTTTCAATATTAAGGTTAAGCTTTGTATTGTGCAGTTAAAGTACTCAACATTGCAAAAATACAGACAAAGAGGGGTTGCCTTCTGGATTGCATGAACTACATTATAGACTATGATACATTTTTAGTATCTTCTTTCACTTATAGCATATTTCTCTGTTTATAATTTCAAAAATGATATATACTATTATTTTATGAAATAAGCATCATAAATAAAAATGACCATTCAATTTAAACACAATGCTATAAGATTATATCTATAGGTTCATAAAGAATTTCATAATCCACATGCTCTTTAAAAGTTACTAAGGGAGATACAAGATGGCAGAGGAGTAAGTGGAAGCTACACTAACCTACTCTCATTGCCAATCTGTATTACCAATCTGAATTACAATTAAATTGTAGAGAAATCATCCTGAATAATCAACAGAATGCTAGCTGAAGAGGAACCTTGTAAACAAGGCCAGGCAGGAGAAATGACTTTACCACAACGGAATGGGTACGGTGTGCTGAGGAGGTATGAGAGTCTGGCTAGGCTCCCACAGGCAGCAGCTAAAGTTCCAGAGGGATATTTCAGTGGTCAGGGGGTTCCACCTGAGAAATAAGGGGCCTAAACCCGAAGCTGGGCGCCTTAACCTACAGGACCAGAATTGGAAAGGAAGCCAGATAACATCCACCTGTGAAAAGCAGCAGGGTTTCTACGGGAGAGATACCTGGAGATGCAGAGAGCCTCTTAAAAGGCCAATGCACAAAATTTCATTTGCAGCCACTTACCCTGAGTTCTAGCAGAGGGCTCACAGAGTGGATTAGATGCTTGAGGAGAGTCTGGGGTTGATGGCTTTGAAGAGAGAACTGAAGGAACAGCTGCCAGGATCCCTGTGCTGAATCATTCCCCATTCTGCAGAAGCCATCTTTCTTAGGGAGAGTACTCCTCTCAAAGAGGCATCAGCCTGAGTGGAAGCAATAACCATGCCCACAGGAATTATACTGCCATACCCTGTGGTGCTTAAGCCAGGCTGCTGATTTCAGCTTGAAGCTATATCTTTGATCAGTTTAACAACTAAAGCATAAAATACACAAAGTAGCCAAAATGGGAAGACAAAGAAACAGATCCCAAATGAAAGAATAGATAATTCTCCAGAAAAACTAGATGAAATGGAGGCAAGCAATTTATCACATAGTTTAGAGTAACAATTATAAGAATAATCAACAGCATGAAAAAAGATATAGAAACCATTAAAAAGGATCAGTCAGAAATAAAGAATGCAATATCTGAAACAAATAATACATTGGAAGGAATAAAGAGTAGATTAGATGAAGCAGAGGATCAAATTAGTTATTTGAAAGACAAGGTAGAAAAAAACACCCAGGCAAAGCAGTGGAAAGGAAAAAGAATTTTAAAAAACAAGAAGAATTTAAGAAATATTTTGAACAACATGAAGTGTGACAACATTCACATCATGGGAACACCAAATGGAGAAGACAGCAAGCAAGGGATCAAGAACCTATTTGAATAATAACTGAAAGCTCCCTGATGTGGTGAAGGAAAAGGACACACCAATCCAGGAAACTCAGTAAGTTCCAAACAAGTTGGACCCAAAGAGATGTGCAGAGACACATCATAATTGAAATGACAAGACTTACAGACAAGGAGAGAATCCTAAAATCTGCAAGAGAAAAGTAGGTAGTTACATACCAAGGATTGCCAATTAGACTGTCATTTGATTTCTGAACAGAAATATCTCAGGCCAGAAGGGAGTAGCATGAAATATTCAAAATGATGAAAAACAAGAACCTACAACTAAGGCTACTTTACCCAGTAAGGTTGTCATTTAAAATCAAAGGAGAAATAAGGAGCTTCACAGACAAGAGAAAACTAAAGGAGTTTCTTGACATCAAACCAGTACTGCAACAAATATTAAAGGGCTTGCTTTAAGAAGAAAAGGAAAAAAGAAGAAGAAAAAGGGAAAGAAAAAACACAGATGGAAATATTTTAACAATAAAATGGCAGTAAATATATATCTATTAATAACTGCCTTAAATGTAAATGGCTTAAATGCTCCAACCAAAAGACATAGGGTAACTGAATGGATAAGAAAACAAGGCCCATATATATGCTGCCTCCAAAAGAGCCATCTCAGACTGAAAGATAGACTCAGACTACAATTAATGGGTTAGAAAAAGATATTTCATGCAAATGGAAAGGGAAAAAACATCTGAGGTAGCAGTATGTTTATCTGACAACAAAGTCTTTCAAACCAAGGCTATAGAAAGAGACAAAGAAGAATGTTACATAACGATAAAGGGAACAATTCAACAAGAGGATACAACCCTAGTAAATATTTATATACCCAACACAGAGCACCAAACAAACTCCCAGCAAACAAAAGCTCAGGACCAGGTGGCTTCACAGGTGAATTTTACCAAACATTTCAAGAACTAACACCTCTCTTTCTCAAACTATTCCATAAAATTCAAGAGGGGGTAGGCTCCCAAATTCATTTTATGAGCCCAGCATTGTCCTTATCACAAACCAGGTAAAGGCAGTACAAAGAAAGAAAATTATAGGTCAATATCGCCAATGAACATAGACACTAAAATCCTCAACAAAATATTAGCAAACCAAACACAGAAATGCATTAAAAGGATCATACACTATGATCATTTTTTCCTAGGAATTTAAGGTTGGTACAACATTTGCAAATCAATAAATGTGATCAACCTGTGATCACACAAATGTGACCATATCAAAAGATGCAGAGAAAGCATGTGATAAAATCCCACACACACTTATGATAAAAACTCTCAGCAAAGTGAGATAAAAGGTACATACCTAAACATAGTAAAGGACATATATGACAAACACACTGCCAGCAGCATACTAAATAGGCAAAAATTACAAGTGTTCCCCTCAAAATTGGGAACAAGATAGTAATATCCTCTTTCACTTCTCTTATTAAACATAGTATTGGAAATCCTAGCCACATTAATCAGACACGAAGAAGAAATAAAAGGCATCCAAATTGCAAAGGAAGAAGTAAAACTGTCTTTATTTGCACATGACATGATACTGTACACAGAGAACCCCAAAGATTCCACCAAAAAAACTACTAGAACTGATAAAAGAATTCAGCAAAGTTGCAGGATGCAAAATTGATATCCAGAAATTAGTTGCACTTTCATGCTAATAATGAACTAACAGAAAGGGAAATTAAGAAATCAATCCCATTCACAATTGCTACAAAAGAATAAAATACCTAGGAATAAACCTAGCCAAGGATGTAAAAGACCTGTACTTGGAAAGTTACAAGTCACTAAAGAAAAAAATTGAAAAAAGTGCAAATAAGTGGAAGCACATACTGCATTCATGGATAGGAAGAATTAACATCACTAAAATATCCATGGTACCCAAATCAATCTATAAATTCAATGCAATTCTTATCAAGATTTCAATGACATATTACTGAACTACAACAAATATATCAAAAATATGTGTAGAACCACAAAAGACCCCACAGAGCAAATAGCAATCTTGAGAAAGAAGAACAAATTTGAAGGAACCATACTATCTAGTATCGAACTATACTATAAGGCTGTAGTAATCAGAACAACATGGTACAGACATAAAAACAGACATATAGATCAATGGAACAGAACAGAGTGTGAAGAAATAAACCCAAACCTTTACAGTCAATTAATATTCAACAGAGGAGGAAAACACATACAATGGGCTAAAGATAGTCTATTTAATAAATGATGTTGGAAAGTTGGACAGATGCATGCAGGAAAATGAAACTAGACCATCTTCTTACACCATACATGAGAATAAATTCAAAACAGATTGAAGACTTAACTGTTAGATCTGAAACCATAAAAAACAGAGAAGAAAACATAGGCAGCAAAATCTTAGACACTGCTCATAGCAGTATTTCACATGATCTTCTCAGGCAAAAGAAGAAAAAAATAAACAAAAGGGACGATATCAAACTGAAAAGATTTTGCACAGCAAAGGAAGTCACAACAAAATAAAAAGACAACCCACAGAATGGGAAAACATATTCATTGATACATTTGATAAGGGTTAATATCCAAGATTTATAAAGAACTCACAAAACTCAACACTGAAAAACAAACCATCCAATTAAATAAAAGGGCAAAGGACGTGAATAAACACTTCTCCAAGGAGCACATAGAGATCTCCAATAGACATTTGAAAAGATGCTTAACATCACTAATCATCAGAGAAATGCAAATTAAAAGCACAATGAGATATTATCTCACACCTGTCAGAATGGCTACCATCAATAAATCAACAAATCACAAGTGCTGGCTAAGATGTGGAGAAAGGGGAGCCCTTTTGCACTGTTGGTGGGAATGCAGATTGGTGTAGCCATGGTAGAAAGCACTATGGATATACCTCAAAAAATTAAAAATGGATCTACTTTTTGACCCAGTGATCCCACTTCTGGGAATATATCCAAAGGAACCCAAAACACTAATTTAAAAGAACACAAGCACCTCTATGTTCGTTGCAGCATTATTTACAATCGCCAAGATAATGAAGCACCCAAATGTCCATCAGTAGATGAGTGGATAAAACAGCTATGGAACATTCACACATTGGGATGCTACTTGGCTATAAAAAAGAGGAAAGTTTTCCCTTTTGTGAAAGTATGGATGGACCTGGAGAAAATTATGCTAAGTGAAATAAGCCAGCTGGAGAAAGACAAATACTCATATGTGGAATCTAATAAACTAACTGAACTAACAAGGAAAATGGGGACAGACTAATAGATGGAGAGCAGGAAGACAGCTAGTGGGAAGAGGGAGAGGTGAGAGGGTAGAGGGATTGAGCAAAAAGGGAAAATACTCATGGACATGGACAACACTGTGGTGACTGATGGTGGGGAGGGGGAATAAGGGGACTAAATGGTAATGGAAAAATACAATAAAAATTAAATTAAAAAATAAAAGTTACTTAGAATATTTTCACCCAAATTTGCACTCTCTTTTATGTCTGGAAGTTATCTTTCTCATTAATTTTACCTTCAAACCATGACAAGAGATGGATGAAAATCTAGGTAATAGATGGCATTTCAATAGCCAACAGTGGATTTCAGGATTTATATACCCTCAAGTTATGAGATTTTTCTCATCATAGCACCAGTCTTTATATCACTTTGGCTTTGACTGATGCACTAGTCTGTTAATTTATATCCTATAACCTACAACATCTTTTTTTTAATTTTACCCATCTTTTACTGACTTTTTATTTGTCTTTTTCTATAAGTTCTCTTTAAACCTAAGAGTCATTCCTGGGCAGTGTCATTATCATTGGCAACACTCTCTGTTCTTTTGCTTTGATTCAAGACTTATTATTCACTACTTATCTGTGCTTGCCATCTATTAGACTAAGTACCTAATGATTCAGGTTCTTTGTGTGATTGAATTGCTCCTTACTGTTTTCAACGTCTGCCAATTAAGTATCACCTGCAAATTTAGAAAATTGCTCCTACAACCATTCATGAAGTAATTCGCATCTACATAATTCACTTTCTTTCACAGATCTCCTTCTCCTTCATCAGTGTGAAAATCTTTCCATATCAACAACAAATATTTTTGGTCTTTTCTTTTTTACTTACACAGCTGTGTGGCTTCCCATATCTATGCTCCAGCTCCATCACACACACACACACACACACACACACACACAATGTACATATATATACACACATATATACAGATACACATATATGTATATATGTACACACATACACACACATCTCTATATATCAAGCAGATTATTTTTAACAATCATGATTCAGACATAAAAACATACATTCTTCTGACCACATGCACTTCTGAACTTCCTGCCTGACTATAGCTGACATACTCTTGAAAACTCAGTCAGTCTGTTAATACTTCCCTAGTCTAATTTAAGAATTAAAATCTTAGTCACTGTTCAATTTAAATGATCTAAAATTGTCTCTTTACTCTTTACATATTTTTATCTTGACTCCCTTGACAAAGCTACCTTTTCATTTCAGTAGGCTTGCAAGCATTTATCACTGAGCAGGTATATGTGAAGGGAGTTTTTTGATGAGGGAAGTTTTTTTGGTGGATACAGATATTTTCAAGGATGGTTTACAATAATGGAAAGAGGTAATCAAAATATGTAACCATTTTTTTGTAATCATGGGTATATTTGATAGTGTTCAGACATCCCACTGAGGACTCTCTTCACCCACAAGCATTGTTCTTCATACTCTACATTCTCCTGATCCCAGTGGGTGACCTGCTCAAAATATACAGTTGAAACCTATATGACCCTATTAACCAATGTTACCAGAATAAGTTTAATAAAATAAAATAAAATAATTTTTAAAAGAGCAAATATGTATGCAAGAAAAAAAGAGGCAACATCTCTAGACCAGGGGAATTATTTCAATCTTGACATCTTAAGAAATAGAGATAAGAATGGGTATAAATGTGCCTCCCAAAACTTGTTTTGGTGGCACAGACAGACCCAATCCCATGGGACTGTCTTTATGACTGATGCCTTCCCAACCACCCCTAGCTTTACCCCTTCCATTACAGATGGGATCCTCTAAACCCTTCTTCCAAAGCGGGCTCTCTCCCCACTCTAGCTTTTTTGTCCATTCTAGTGGCAAAAGTAACATCGTAGTCCTCATTATCCAGGCTGGAATGCATTAATGTAAAGCCTTAAATAACCATTTTGTGCATGATATTCATGTTAATCCAATACTCCCAATTTAGTTCTTATAATGGAGGTGAGAGAAATACCTATATTTCCTAAACCTTTTTTAAGCCATAGACATCATTCACATTCATATGCACCTTTACTAATTGTTCCTAGAAATTCCACTAGGATGTTCTTCAGGTACCACAAAATCAGAACATCTACAACCAGACTCTGTACCTCTGTTGCCCTTTTCCAGTCTGCTCTCTTTCTGTTTTCTCTATTTCTGTCATTGACTGTCCATCTGCTCATTTTCCTCTGATACATTTCTCACTGAATCTCAACACCCCCTTTCTCTTCTCTTCCAAGGAATCAAGTTCTAGTCATTATAAATTAGAATATTATTTTCTCAAAAGAATATCTTTTTGTTGATCTCCTTTTTGGTATTGTTTTGGTTCTGACACTTTTATTCCTCTTTTGATTATTAAAAAGCCATTCGTCCTTTTCCTTCCTTGTTCCAATGCATTCTTGGCCCTACCTCAGCTATCTCCCTTACACATAAATTAAATCCCACTTTTTCTTACATAAGAACCTTTAAACCTTTTATAATTTTCACTGTCTAAATGATCAAGTCCAAATTCTTTAGCATGGCAAACATGTTTTTATAATTATCCCTATTCTTGCCTCTATCACTCCTACTCATCTTCAAGACTGAGCTCAAACTTTTTCCCTTCTGTGCAATCTTTTCAACTCTCCAGGCAGAGGCTGCCACTTCGCGCCTGGGTTGCCATGGCACCACGTACGTATTACCCTATGGCATTTATAGCACTGCATTTTAATTATTTATTTACACATTTGTCTTCCCTGTACACTATGAGATCTTTGAAGGCAAGAACAATGTCTTCCATTCCTTTGAATTTATGATGCTAGGCACATTGCCCAGAATGTTGTATGTATTCAAAAATGAGTGGGGAATAAATAGATGAATGTAGGGCATTCTGCTTGGCATACAAAGTAAACAGAACCTCAGCCTCCTGGCTTCCAAAAGAAGACTATGCAAAGGAAAGGCCTCTATATCATTATGCCTACACCTATACTTACACAGGTACACATACCTGTATGGATCTACCTATCTCATGTTTCAAAAGATTAGTCTGAAAAGAAGTGAAATAGGTGTTTTCAGAAGACAAGGTTATCAGGAGAGGGAATAGTTTGAAAGCCTTATGGAAGAAAGCACGAGTTTAACTAGGGCTGAAAACTTGTGAAGATAAAAAGCTGAATGTGACGTACACAACATGTGATAAAATGTAAGTGGGAAGTGAGACACAGACTGCAGAAAATAATGCATGCTTTTCTAAGGTGCTTAATTTTTCTTATATGCAAGAGAAGAGATGGGATTTCGAGAAAGAATTGAGATTTGGGGGAAGTTTATAGGTGCAAATATTTTTAGTAACTCCCCAAACCCTTCTTTATATAATCTTATTTTTGTCTTCTACTTGTATCTATCTGTAAACTTTACCTGAACTGTTTTTGAAAGTGCATGTCTTAAAAACTTGTGCTAAACTGTTCAGAGTAATATTTTTTCTCACCATCACATGACTTGGTTTACTAAATGCTTTCCAAACTAAACTTGCACTGGAATTCTGTTCTCCTCTGTAAACTCCTAATGGAATTGAGCACTTGGAGTCTGGATCCAAACTGCCTGGGTTTGAATCATAAATTCTGCACAATTTGGCTAAGTGACTATGGGCACGTTCCATTATCTCTCTGTTTTACCATCTGCAAGATTGGGATAATAGTAGTATCTACTTCGTAGGGATGTTGCTGATTCTGAGAGCTAGTAAGTACACAATATGGAAACGTTTATCAGCAATAGTAAGCTCTATGCAAGAGCTAATACCTATTGTTTGGTCTATTTCAAACCATTGTTTTTAAATTTGCTGATGTACCTGTGTTAATTGCCAGTGCTTTCAAGTATATTGCTGACTAAAACCTGAGCCTCTAATTCTAATAATGTTCTATTTTTATTATGAAATACAACATATAAAATAGTTCTGCTATATAGCACAGAGCTATAGATTTTTTCTTATTACCATTCATATTTCATATACATACTTTTGTACCTTAACTGCCCTATTCCACTACAATAAATTTCCTTTTAGATTTATATTGTCTACCATTTTTCTCTTTTTGAACTCTAAGTTCATCTCTTTTATAGCATTACCTACTGGGGTTTTAGATTTTCTTATGGATTTTATATCCTCCTCACATAGCAGTGAAGCAATGAAGCAGTGAAGCAGTGAAGCAGTGAGGCAGTGAGGCAGTGATACTAACAACTGATCATTCTTTTGCAAATAGATTACAGCCTAAATTTATAATTTAATTATTAGTTTTTGATTTGCTAGTAATTTAAATTTTTGTGTACATGTAACCATTGTTGGTGTCCATGTAATGCATAACATTATTTTTAAGCTCTGAAAGATACCTATGTTTTGTCTGTCCAGTATGCATTCTCCCTGTCTTCCGATAATAGCATCCTAACTTTCTTGGGGGATGAGCATCCCCCATGCTTACTTTCAAGTGTTTACACTGAGCTATCCTACCCTCAGTGCTCAAGATGGGTACATGGTGCAGACCTGGCTCTGAAATCACTGCCTCTCCCAGCTACGTCTGTGCCTGAAACAATGTGTACAACTGAGGCTCTTTGTTGGAACTGTTGGTAAAGAGAATCTCTGTTGATGTTGGGATGGGTAAGAGGATGACATGTAAGTCTGGGTTTGCTGAAAGTCACTGTGCTGACACAAAAGGAAGCCTGCCTAAGAAATGGGAAAACACAATGAAAAGCAGAGCTGAGATAAAGAGAGCAGATAAGAAGGCCTAAGGAAATGAGCTTGGTTCACATACCTGGTTAGTTGTGAGCCATTACATTATCTTTTCACTCAGGTGGACTCCATTCACAACCAAAGACATCAAATTAATTCAGCTTGGGAAGTATGAGAAGATTATTTTTAAGATAAAGAATACCTGAGCTTGCTTTAAGCAGTGAGAAAGGAACCAAGATGCAAAAGATTGAGATAGAAGTAAAGAATGACAGAGGGGCAATTTAAATTTCATTCCATGCTAAGTAGCCTCATATGTATCTCTGTACCCCAGGTTCCTTACCTGAACTCCAGACTCACATCAAAGTGTTTACTTCATTTTCTGTTTGGAAAGCTCTCAGGAGGTATATGAACAGCAGTTAAGAGAATAGGCTCTGGTGTCAAACAACTTAGGCTCATATTCTAGTTCTTCTGCTTATTAGCTATGTGACCTTGGGCAAGTTACTTAAACTTCTGTGCCTGGGTTTTCTTACAGGTGTCTCCATTTTCCCCCCACCACTCTCCCCTGCCCTACCCTCAATCCCACCCCCTTTGGCTTTGTCCATGGGTCCTTCATACATGTTCCTTCCTGACCTTTCCCCTTCTTTCCTCTGTTATTCCCCCACTTCTCCCCTGAGATAATTGTCAGTTTGTTCTTTTTTTCAATGTCTCTGATTATATTTTGCTTGCTTGTTTCTTTGTTGATTAGATTCCATTTATAGGTGAGATCATGTGGTACTTGTTTTACACCACTTGGCTTATTTCACTAAGCATAATAATCTACAGTTTCATCCATGCTATCGCAAAGGGTAGGAGTCCCTTATTTCTTTCTGCTGCATAGTATTCCACTGTGTAAATATTCTATAGTGGTAATTTCTTTTAGATAAGCCTAAACTTAGTAGTCTATCATAGGTTAATTGATTTTATTAAAGAACAATGAGATCCCTTGGAAGATTTTAATTAGAGGAGTGTAATTATCTAATGGATGTCATAAAAAGTCACTTGACTGCTATTCATTCTTTGATGTAAAAATATTTTCTTCATACTGAGGTTTCAGTGGTAAATCAAATGTATAAACTCTTTGCCCCAATTAAGCTTACATTTCAGCAGGGGAAGGCAGAATAACAAGTAAGTACTTAGCAAGATGGTGATATGGGTTACTGAGAACAATAAAACAGGATAAAGTTATAGGTAGTACAGAGGGTAGAAGCTGTTTGAATTGGGTGGCTGTGGCAGCCCCCTCTAATAAGAAGTTTTCAGCAGAGTCTGGAAAATAAATGAGCTGGAGGAAAAGATATCTGGAGGAGGAGAATTCTAGGAAGATGATTCAGGAAAGTCAAAAGGCCAAGTTTGGCAAGTGGGGGAACAGTGAGGAGGACTGTGGGCTTGAAGCATGGTGAGTGAGGGAGAAACAGAGCAAATCACAAGAGAATTAGTAGGGCAAAATATGTAGGTAACTTTAAGGATGGTTTTTACTCTCAGTTGGATGGAATGGCTATCAAATGGCTTTCAGAAAAAAAAGTGACTGGATCATTGAGCTGCTATGTCAAATATATTGAAGGCAGTCAATGGTAGAAAGAGGGAGGGTAATTGGAAACCTATAGCTGCAATCCAGGTGAGAGATGTCCACGGTTACAAGTAAGATAGTGAGTGGAGCTGGGGGAAATGGGAATACAGGAAGTCTTTTTCTGCTTCTGTAGCTGAAAAGATAAGATACAAAGCCTTGGGTAAGAAGATATCATTGGCGTTGCTCTTCCTCATCTAATTTATAAGCACAAACTTGTTTCTCTTTGCTCTTTTCCATCTAATCTGTCAGCAGATTCTGTCAGTCTGCCTTCAAAATATGTGTTGAACTTATTATATTTTTTAAATATATAACCTGGGTTATTTTACCAATCTATCAGAGTCAGCAGATAAGAGGAGGCCTATTTGCCTTCTCTGAAACACATTACTGAATTAATTTTCACAGCTAATCTTCACAATAACTTAATTCCATGGATGTGGAAAATGCTACTCAAAGAGGTTAGAAACTACCCTATGCTCACATGGCTAGTAAACGTGTTACCCGTATCCACAACTAATGTTCTATTCTAATCTAAAGCCTTTGTATTGCCTTTAAGGATAAGAAAATACGTGGATGGATTTTAGGTTGAAGAGTAAGAAAACACTAGACTCTCATAGATGGAGAGTGGGACTAGAAATGGAAACTTGAAAAGCATGGGAAATATTTGTAGTAGCCATTGTAAAGATGAAAATAAAGAATCAATATCTAATGAACTAAAGGACACTGGAGGATCAGTGAAAGCTGTATTGATCACATTAGCTACTGTGGTATAGACATGAACTCAGTCAGCTGTGCATGCATGACCTTCTATAGCACTAACCCATGATCCACATGTAGGATCATAGAGTGGGAATGGAGATGAACAAAGGAGGCACAGAAGAAGATCAAGAGCTTCAGGATGCCTTGAAAAAGAAATCCTTACAAAATCTTCTGAGTTTCCATGGAGTGAAAATTTACTTCCTTTACCCTCATGATTTATTAGAGACCATGAAGTTTTACATGTTTTCTCAAATGCTTTTCTTCTATCATTTTTAAATGGTGTCTTTCTTAGAGCTTCATCCTAAAATCAACTTAGTCATCTTCTTACTGCATGTTTTCTTTTTGGCAATCTCATTTTTTTAAGCATTTCATTTTTAAGAAAGATTACTTATAGGAACTGAAAATACAGAAATTTATTTCCTAGCAGGCTACCTATATTACTTTTCCCCAAAGAAAGTCTTCTAATACCTAATGTATGACTACCCCACTTTGAAAGCTGCTTAACTTGAAGAATGCTACCCAAAGAAGGAACTAAATAATATAACATCCAGCTAATTCGTAATTCTGTTTTTTCTTAATTTTTTGTACTTCTGTGCTAAGCTTGATACACTTACTATTTCCTATCCAGAGTTCTCTCTGGTCTTCTTACTTCTGCTTTTCCCTTTTAAACCAGTAGAAAATAATTTATCAGTCACATTAATTCACCCTTAATAATTGCACCTGTACTGAGCACAATATATCTTTCATTTATCTATTTCACATTGAAACATCTTTTGGTCATATCTGTGTTCTTATAAATTTTAAGAACATAGTAATTACAGAAAGTTATAAAACTAGTGAAGTACATAAGAAATGGAAGAGACCAGATCTTTGCTATATATTTAGTTTTGAATAGATTCTATATGTACATTTAAGCAATCATTTTTTCTCTTTGGTTATATTTTCCTCTCTAAAAATCATGTGTGTATTAAATCTCTGCCATGCAGTTTTAATGGGGAGCCTCTTTAATAAAATCAACCAACTCTGAAGCCTTAGTGTCACCCATGGAAATCACTGTGGAACAATCATATGAACTCAGAAACTTTCCACATTTCCTCTTGAACTCTTTTTTAATGTTACAGTCTGTCCACCATCATCATTGTGACAAAGACTCTGAGAAACATTTGTTTTTAGTTTTGACTTTACCTCAGGAAGACCAACAATTAATCTTGTAATTTTAGAAGTCTCATTGTCATGGATAGAGGCATTCATTGACAGCATTTACTGTTATTTAAAATACACTTAGATTCATAAAAAAGTTTATGCTAATAAAATATGTAACAACAATAACTTTACTGGAACTTTGTTATAATATTATTAAGCCATTGCAATGCTATTATTTTGCTTTATAGCAGTTATTAACCTGATAAAGTTTTAATAAAATAAATCTTTTTGGATAACTTAAATCACTTTATTGAATTTTACTGTATTGCTTGTACAATTGAATAAATAGTTTAAATTGCTGAAAACTGGAACTTTCATCTCTAGTGGTAACAGAATAGTTAGGGAGAATTTTATGTACCACAGCATCTTGGTGATCCCTCTGTAATGCTGGCTATGTTTTTCTTTTGAAAATGTTATCTTCTCTTGATTTTCACAGCACCACATCCTCTCACTTTTGTCCCAATCTCTCTGCCCACTCCAACAAACCCTTATGTAGGCTTGGTCTCCTCCCTCTGCTTAATTGCTGTTTCTCAAAGTCTCATCAGAATGGCTAAATATCTTCTAAATAAAATAAAAATCTTGTTGTAATACATAGCTTTAGAGGGGGAGAGAAGATGGCGGTGTGGTAGGAAGGAGCAGATTCCACTTCCCCCTACACATGGGAGAAAAACCTATCCAATCTACAAAGGAACAGAGCAAACAACCAACAGTATCACAGCATATATGAAAACAGGAGATCAAAAACTGTAGTGGACATTGAAAAACCAGATGGTAAAGAGAGTGCTTCAGGACAAAAAGGGCTCAGGGATCAGCATGGGGACCAGGGAGGTTGCAGCCCCAGGCCTGGCACTCCTGGGTTTGCCTCAGGGCACTAGGGAGAGAGCTGGGTCAACCGCTCCCTCCCGGGCCAAATAAGAATTGAGCAGCACCTGGGGAAGCCTGGCTGCTTGAAGGCACTGAGAGGGGAGTGAGGACTGAGTGGCAATCACACAGGGGCTGTGAGTACCCACTGATAGCCCTGGGAAGTGTGTGCGCTGCAGCCTGTGCAACAAAGGGCGGCCTGGCTGTGCACCCGCACCCCAAACCTGGAGAGAGTGTGGTTTTGTGGAAGACCCGGAGCCCACAGTCGTGACCCCAGAAAAGGCGCAGGCGCTCCGCAGGATCACCGGTTCCCACCACCGTGAACACAGGGAAGGTGAGCACACTCCGCACTCCGCAGGATCCTGGAAGCCCATGGCTGTGAGCTCTGGAGAGCATCCTTAGGAGGACCCAGATCCCACACCCAAGGGCCTGCAGAGAGACACCAGACTGGCTCTGGGGAGAACGCACCGCTAGCCCTAGGGACAGTACTCCAGAGGCTGACTGAGTGCTGGAATGGAAGAGAGAAAAGCAATACCAGTCGCTCCTCAGTCTCCTGAAGCCAGCAAGACCAGGAAAACTGGTTTGGCCTGTTTGAAACCAACAAGAGGTTTTTTTTTTGTTCGATTGTTTGATTTTGTCTTTTTTAAAGTAACTTTTTACTTTTTAATTCTTATTATTTTTATACTTCTCAATTCCTTATGCTTCTCTTTCTTTCTTTCTAGTGTTATTCCTTCTTTCTTTCCAAATTTATCTCTTCTTCCTTCCATCTTCTGCTGCTTTTCCTTCCTTCTTTTTTTTTTTTTTTTTTGAACCGGCAAGTTATTGCATATATGTATTATAATTTTTTCATTATTCTTACATTTTTTATTGTAATAGTATTTTGGTGTTCCTCTTCTTTCTGTATAGTCTTCTTTGCTTGGTTGGTTATATTGTATCATTTGACGTTTCCCCTGTTATCTCATTCATAGTGTATTGCCAATTTAGTGTCCTTGATTTGTGTTCCATTAGTACACTACTCAAGGTTCTATACTCCCTATTCTTGTTATCTAGATCTCATAGATTCTGTCATATGATTGCTGTAGTATTACTGTAAATAAAAGCTATTCCATACAATTGTGAAAACTACACAACACCCCTCCAAGATCTTAGCCCACTTCACAGTTTCCTGAACTCTATTACTGTAGTGGTTAACTCTATTCTCTCACACACGACACCTATTTACTATTCTTTACTCTCACCCTACCTCATAATCTGACCTCCCACAACCTCACTGCTTTCTAGATCCAACTCACAATCCTTTCCTCCCCAACAAGAGTCTTATCTTCTTTCCATCCTTTCTAAAAAGTGGCTAGTGGGGTGGAAGATCATGGTTAACACTATACATAGCCAAAGGATCTCCTATCTCTTCTCTACTGGCTGCTACTGTTAATATCATAGGATATTCTCTTGCAGTCCTAAACCATTTTGCCTTCCCCCTCCAACTGATCACAAAAGAGTAAAGGGAAGCTGTGAACACCAGGATACCTGATGAAGACTGCACCACTGAATCTCGCAGGTATTCTACCACAGAAGTTCACACAAGAACAGAGTAATTTCAGAAAATGAAGCTAACAAGAGGAGTCTCACAAATGATGGGAAGACAAAGAATCCCCAAATGAAGGGAAAGGAAGAAGCCTCAGAAAGAATGCTAAATGAAATAGAGGCAACTCAACTACCAGATATTGAATTCAAAGAAATGATTATCAGGAAGCTCAATGAGCTCACAATGAGGTACCAGAAACTACAGGGAAACTACAATGAATTCACCGCAAACTATATCAACATGAAAAAGGAAATAGAAACTATCATCAAGGGCCAAGAAAAAATGAAGAATACAATTTCTGAACTGAAGAACACAGTAGAAGGAATAAAAAGCAGGATCGATGAAGCAGAAGATTGGATCAGTGAGCTAGAGGACAAAGTAGAAAAAAAACGCCCAGAAAGAGCAAGAAAAGGAAAAGAGGCTCAGAAAGAATGAAGAGGGATTAAGAGAAATGCAAGACAATATGAAACATAATAATATCCATATAATAGGGACACCAGAAGGAGAAGAACAGCAAGAAACAGGAAGACTATTTGAAAAAGTAATGATGTAAAACTTCCCTAATTTGATGAGAGAAAATGTCACACAAATCCAGGAAAAACAGAGAGTCCCAATCAACAGGAACTCAAAGAGGCCCACTTCAAGACACATCATAATTAATATGGCAAAATTTCAAGACAAAAACAGAATCTTAAAGACAGCAAGGGAGAAAAAGGAAGTAACATACAAGAGAACCCCAATAAGGGTAGCAGCTGACTTCTCAATGGAAACGCTCCAAGCCAGAAGAGAATGGCAAGAAATATTCCAAGTAATGAGAACCAGAGGCCTGCAACCAAGGCTACTTTACCCAGCAAGGCTCTCAATCAAGATAGAAGGCCAAATAAGAAGCTTCCCCGACAAAAGAAGTCTAAAAGAATATACCTCCACCAAACCAGCTCTGCAAGAGATGCTAAAGGGACTGCTTTGAGGAAAGGAAGGAAAAGAGGGGTGGGAAGAGAGCGGAACACAGGTACATAAATGGCGATGAATAAGTACCTATCAATAATAATCATAAATGTAAATGGATTACATGCTCCAATCAAAAGACATAGAAGAGCTGAATGGATAAGAAAGCATGACCCACACATATACTGCCTACAAGAGACCCACCTCAGGACAAAAGACCTACACAGACTGAAAGTGAAGGGCTGAAAACAAATTTTCCAAGCAAACAGACAGGGAAAAAAAAACGGGGTAGCAATACTCATATCGGATAAAATAGACTTTTAAAAAATGGCCATAAAGAGAGACCCAGAAGGTCATTTTATAATACTCAAGGGAAGAATCCACCAAGAAGACATAAACATTGTAAATATATATTCACATATTTTGGATTTGGCTGCTCCAACATAGGAGCACCCAAATACATAAAGAAAATCTTAGAGGACTTCAAGAAAGATATTGACAGCAACACAATTATATGGGGGATTTTAACACCCCACTGTAAAAAATGGACAGATCTTCCAAACAAAATATAAACAAAGATATTGTGGCATTGAACAATGCCCTAGATGAAATGGACTTAACTGATATATACAGAGCCCTCCATGCCAAAGAAGCTAAATACACATTCTTTTCAAATGCACATGGAACATATTCAAAGATAGACCACATGATAGGACACAAAATGAGCCTCAACAAATTCAAGAAAATTGAAATCATACCAAGGATTTTCTCAGGTTGCAAAGGACTGAAACTAGAAACCAACCCTAAGGAAAAGAACCTAAAACACTCAAAATTATGGAGATTAAATAGCATGGTATTAAACAATAAATGGGTCAAGAATGAAATGAGGGAAGAAATCAAAAAATATCTGCAAACCAATCAAAATGAACTCACAACAACCCAAAACTTATGGGACACAGTGAAGGCAGTCCTGAGAGGGAAGTTCATAGCAATACAGGCCTGCCTAAAAAAGACAGAAACATTTCAAACAAACAACCTAACCCTACGTCTACAAGAACTCAAGGAACAACAACAAAGACAGCCCAGAGCAAGCAGAAGGAAAGAAATAACCAAGATCAGAGCAGAACTAAATGACATGGAGACTAAGAGCACAATTCTAACGATCAATGAATCCAGGAGCTGGTTCCTTGAAAAGATAAACAAAATTTACAAGCCTTTAAGGAGACTCATCTAGAAAAAAAGGGAGGAGACCCAAATAAACACAATGGGAAATGAAAGAGGAGAGATTACAACTGACCCCACAGAAATACAAAGGATTGTAAGAAATTACTACGAAGAACTGTATGGCAAGAAATTTGAAAACCTAGGTGAAATGGACAAAATTCTAGAAAAATATAATCTTCCAAAACTCAATGAAGAAGGAGCAGGAAGCCTGAACAGACCAGTAACAGCAGATGCAAATTGAAGCAGTAATAAAAAAAAACTCCCAACACACAAAAGCCCTGGACCAGATGGTTTCACAGGAGAATTCTACAAAGCATTTAAGGAAGAGCTAACCCCTATCCTTCACAGGCTATTCCAAAAAATAAGTTCAAAGTGGATAAAAGGTTTAAATATAAACCGTGACACCATTAAAGTCCTAGAGGAGAATGTAGGTAGGAAAATCTCAGATATTTCACACAGAAACATTTTTACTGACATGTCCCCTAGAGTGAAGGACATAAAGGAAAGAATAAACAAATAGGATCTCATCAAAATAAAAAGCTTCTGCACAGCTAAAGAAAACAGTACTAAAATAAAGAGAACCAACTGTATGGGAAAACATATTTGCCCATGATACCTCAGACAAAGGTTTAATCTCCAAAATATATAAATAACTTACATGACTCCACTCTACAAAGACAAGCAACTCAATTAAGAAATGGGCAAAGAACTTGAACAGACACTTCTCCAAGGAGGACATACAGATGATCCAGAGACATATGAAAAGATGCTCAGTATCACTAGCTATCATAGAGATGCAAATTAAAACCACAATGAGATACCACTTCACACTACTCAGAATGGCCATCATAAACAAAGCAACAAACAAGTGTTGGAGAGGTTGTGGAGAAAAGGGGACCCTAGTGCACTGTTGGTGGAACTGCAGACTGGTACAACCACTATGGAAAACAATATGGAACTTCCTCAGAAAACTAAAAATGGATCTGCCTTTTGACCCAGCAATTGCACTGCTGGGATTATATCCTAAGAACCCTGAAACACCAATCCAAAAGAACCTATGTACCCCAATGTTCATAGCAGCACAATTTACAATAGCAAAGTGCTGGAAGTAACCTAGGTGCCCATCAGTAAATGAATGGATAAAAAAACTATGGTACATTTACACAGTGGAATTCTATGTAGTAGAAAGAAAGAAGGAGCTCCTACCCTTTGCAACAGCATGGATGGAGCTGGAAAGCATTATGCTGAACAAAATAAGCCAGGTAGTGAAAGACAAATACCATATGATCTCACCTTTAACAGGGACCTAAACAACAAAACAAACAAACAAGCAAAATATAGCCAAAGACACTGAAATAGATGACAGGCTGACAGTGACCAGAGGGGAGAGGGGAAGGAATTTCAGGGAAATTTCAGAGGAGAATGGGAAGGGTTTACAGGAACAAATATAAAGGACACATGGACAAAAACTAGGGGGAGTGGAAATGGGAGGGAGGTGGGGAGGGATAGGTGGGTGGGCTGGGATGGGAGTAAAGGACAGAATACTGTACATGAACAATGATTAAAATAAAATTAGAAAAAAGATAAATAGCTTTATGGTTTTTCTGGCTAAAATGTATACATTCCTCACTTATCCTCTTTAAGCCTGACTTTTTATAATACTTTGTAAAAGGACCCACAGGAACTATAAAGTTATATCCAATAAATACATGCGTTTACATGCAAATGAAAGCAATTAAATCAATTGTTTATGAAGAACAGCATTTATTGCTTATTTGATTGTTATGTAATAAATTCTTAAAATGTTAAAACAAATAATAGTTGGTATTTGTCTTTCACTGCGTGGCTTATTTCATTTAGTATAATTCTCTCCAGAGCCATCTAGGCTCATAGTATTTCAAAGGGTAGATGTACCACAGTTATTGTTCCATCCATTTACTGATAGGCACTTGCCAACAAAACAAACAAGGAAGCAAAGTATAACCAAAGACGCTGAAATTAAGAAGAAACTGAGAGTAACCAGAAGGGGGGTGGGAAGAGATAATGGGGGGAAAGGGGAAGGATTGTCAAGGAACACATATAAAGGACATACGGACAAAGCCAAAGTGGGGTAGGATCAAGGGTGGGAAGTGGGAATGGCTGGGGTGGGTGGGAGCAGTGGGGGAAAAATGGAGACAACTGTCCTTGAACAATAATAAAAAAAATTAAAAAATCACCCCCCCTAAAAAAGTAATAGTTGGAAGTGAGCTTTCCACTAATACATTTGTACTCCTCACTTCTTCAGTAGGGGAGCATTGAGAGTTCTCACTTAAATATTCTATGAGCCTTAACTTGAGAGGAGAAAGAAAAAAGGGTAGAAAAAATATTTTTAGAAATAACTGTCAACATTTATGAATTTTGTAAAACATAACATAAGCTCACTGAACCCCTGGCAGAATTAAAGACAAAGAAAACCACATTTGGGCACATCATAATTTAACATCAAGAAAGAAGAGGGAATTGTAAAAAAGGCCACCTCCACACTAAAAGAAAAAAGGAAAAAAAAACCCTCCAAATAACAAATATACAAGTAATGGTCAACTTCTCATCAGAAATAAATTTGGCAAAAGACAATAGAATGGCATCTTTAAAGTGATGAATATTAAAAACTTTTATGTGTGATAATGGATGTTAGCCAGACTTATTTTGGTGATCATTTTTAATATATACATATAGCAAATTATTATTTTATACACCTGAAACTAATACAATGTTATATGTCAATTATATCTCAGTTTTTAAAAATTATTGTTGTATACAAATTGTTGAATACATTTATTTTGATTTTTAAAATTAAAGGTTACTCTTGATTTAAAATCATCAGCCTTGATTTTAGAAATAAGATTTTATCCACAATTTTCCCCTTAGACAATTTAAAAGTATGAACAAAAGTATATTTTGATTATATATGATTATTTTCTGAGGCTGTCAGTGCTCTTGTTAAATGTTTATCAAGACCAGCAATGTTCCTATTTGAAAACATAAAGACAAAAAAATCTGTCAACTCAGAGTTGGATATATATACTAATAACACTATTAATAAATGAAGGTATATGAAGACATTTTAAGGTGAAGAAAAGTTGAGAGTGTATGCCACTTTTAGGACTGTACTTCAAGATATTCTGAAACAAGTTCTTCAGGTTGAAGTAAATGATAACAAGTAGAAGTTCACAAATGTAGAAAGGAATGAAGGGCCCCAGAACTAGTAGATAAGTGGTCCAATACCAAAACTGTCTTTCTTGCTCTACTTACACCTTTCAAAGACAATTGATTGTTTAAATAAAAGACTATGACACTTTACTGTGGAGTTCATAAAATATATGACCACAATAGCACAAAGGATAAGGTGGGTGTAAATTGATTTATATTGCTGTAAGTTTATTACTTTTTAAAATGTGAAATGGCATAATATTACCCTAGATAGAATGTGATAAGTTAAGAATGCATATTACGTTCTCTAGACTAACCACAGACAAATAAAACTACAAGGAACCAAAGCTAAAAAGCCAAAAAAGAACATAAAATCAAATACTAAAAACATTTAGTTTACCCAAAGGAAGGGAAGAAAAGAAGGAACACAGGAAAACAATAGGACACATTTAAATCAAAGTTACAGGCTTAATCCTGTTTAACAATTAATCAGTAAATCATAATAATTAAAATGTATACAAACTATTTTAAAAAGCTTCAAAAAAAAAAGGAAACCTGACAGAAATGTAGACTAAAAACTAGAGAAATTTCAACAGCTCTTTGAGAATTGAAAGGAGGACAAAAATGTGAGTAAAAATTTATTTATCTTATTTATATATTTATATCCTAAAAGTAAAAGATTAGTTCCTAATGATCAGGATTTTATTTACTTACTGCAAATAACACTGAGTTTTTAAAAGAAAATAATGACATGAATTGTGTTTGTAAATTGCATTGTGACTTCATCATGTACCGTATACTGACAAAATGTTTAGACTACAAATCTGGCAAAGGTAAGTTAGTGCTCTAGATACTTATCTATCGTATCATATCATAGAAAATATTCTAAAATTTAGCTTTATTTTGTCATTAATAATTCTTTCCTCAAAGTTCCTAAAATAGCATTGGCTAAGACTTTGGCATTCAACACCACCATTTAATGCTTTGCCTTGCATTTATTTTATATTAAATTAGCTTCCAAGAGTTATAGTTCAATCTTTAGATATATAATAAATAAATAGATCAATTAATTAATAAATGCTTACCTTAAAGACTAGTTCTCCTACTAAGCCATTCCATGTCCCATCTTCCTGTGGGCTTCCATACTTGTGATCCGGTGCGACATAAATTTCATAGTTAAAACCCAGGTAGTTAGATAAGGCATCCAAAACATCAATGGAGAAGCCCTGGTATTTTTTCGGCTTACCCAGGACATTTTCAGACACCATTACAAAAGGTTCTTCCTACAGGGAAATAAGAGAAATCCTTGATGTCAATCTCTATTGCTCCCTAGAAGCAAAGATTAATTCTTCAAAGAGTTTTGCTTACAGTCTAAAAATTGCTTTTGCCTTTTGAGAGAATTAACTTAGAAATACAACTTGTGTGTGTAATGCAGCATATTATTAAACAGTGCCCAATTTCTTGTCAGCTCTCATTTAATTACAGACATGCACCAATTAATAACAGGCATACCTTCTAAGAAATGTGTCCTTGAGTGAACTGTCATTGTTCAAACATCATAGAGTGCACTTACAGAAACCTACATGGTATAGTCTATTACACACTGGGGCTCTACAGGATAGCCTACTGCTCCTAGACTACAAGCCTGCACAGCATGTTCCTGTACAGAACAACACAAAAGTAAATGAAGCACAAGAAAATATGATGTAATCAACACACTTGGAAAATCAAGATGTATGAGGCTGCTGCAGGTATAATGTAGTATACTGTTTGAATGCACTGTAAAATAATAAAACATATACTGCAGTGGGTACATAAACCAGTAATACAGTTTTTTTATTATCAAGTATTATGCACTGTGCATAACTGTATGTGCTACCCTTTTATACAACCGTCAACACAGTAGGCCTGTCTACACCTGCATCACCACAACCACACCAGTCATGGGTTGTATTAGGACACTTTCAACAGTCACTAGACAATAAGGATTTTTGGCTACATTATAATTTTATGGGATCACTGTTGTGTATGTGGTGCATTGTTGAGTGAAACATTATTACGCAGGGCATGACAACATTACCATCTCAAAATGAGATAAAAGTGACAACAAATCATCAGGGGCCATGATTCATTTCCCTTGCCATCCCAAGGTTAATCTAATATTTATAAATAATAAAATTATATTAAAGAAACCATAAATTTATTGTATCTATTCTTAGGCATGCATTATTGATATATTTCAGAAATATGTGAAATAATATTTTAACATATACAACCTATATACAAATTTCTGAAATGATCAAAAAATTCTGAGAACATATAATTTACCTAAAATTTATAACATCACATTCCCCAGAAGTTATTTACTCAGTAGTTTTGAAATTTGGATATAAATACATATTTCATTGCAAAAAAACAGCTTATTTACTATTGCTATGGAAAATTCACTTATTTTTTTGGTAATCGTGTAATTTATAAATTCAGTAAATTTGTTTCTGTTCCATCTTTTTTTATCTTTTTGTATTTTTTCCTCTTACAGGTAAACAAGTAAGCCCCTTTAACTTTTTAGAAAAAACTAGTGTTAAGAAAGTTCAATAGTTTGAAACATGTTGGCAGACTACCAAAAATTAGGTAATCTATTCCTTAATTTACTAAACTTGTTCAAAATCTTTCAGGAACAATAATATTTGCAGATAACCATTCATAGTGTATATAGTCCACCCAACCTTCTGGACAGGTGAAAATCTATCCTAAGTCTAAGCCAAAATACTCAGTTTTTATCTTTGGATCATTTTTCTTTAGCAACTCACAAAATAGCTTTCATTGGGTTGTAAAATAATACTTGGCTTTTCACTTTTACTCAAACACTAAGTAAATGCTTCATAAAACCACTGCATCTATTACAGGAATATTGTCCATCATAACATTTAGTCTTTCCTTAAAACTTCCCATGAAATAAATTTTTGAATTGTTCAAAGCCAAGAGAGCCTCACTTTACTTTAGTAATACCTTTTTTAAAATAACAAAAATAATGTAACTAATTATTTTAGTTTCCCTTTTCACTTTGGATACCCAGATGATCTATTCTAAGATTGATGCCCATCTACAATTATTGTGATATTTTGATGTTTTAAAAATTTTTGTTTTCTAAACTATGTTTGGTGTTTTCTCTTTTAAAAAATTTGGTCTTGTTTAACTGTTTATATCTTATCTTTGTGTAAAATAAATCAGCAAATGAATAGTTAGATAAAGTGACTGCCATTTTCCCCCCAGTAACTGTCCTCCCCTTCTTCACTAATTATAATTTTTAAGAAATGTTAGCACTACTGAGAATAAGTGTCCATAGTCTCCTTTTAAACAAGATGAAAGTACATGTGAGTAATTCTGGCCAAATCGATGTAAGAAGGTGCTTTGTGAAACTTGTGTCTTTTATACTTTTCAGCAGGAATGAGCACATGATTCATAGCTGGAGCTCTGGTAGCCATCTCAGACCGCACACAGTAGAGAAACAATACAGAAGGGTATGTCCTTGACAACTGAAATGCTATACCAGACCCTGACTAACTATCTAGGGCTCTAGGACAAAAGAAAAAACTTTCAGTCTTTTGTTGTTGTTGTTAAGCTCCTAAGACATTTTCATACTATAGTAGTCTTTGATGTTAATGAACAAAGATAGATCAATAGATAAGAGGTATTGAGAATAAATTAACATTTTTCATAATACTGATTTGTTTCATCTATTTAATTTATATCAATTCAAAAACAATTTGATGACTCCAAATATTTTATATATTTTAAAGTGCATAATAAATTTCCAGGCAATTGGAAGAATTTGGTACTGTTTATTTGGTTCTTTGGACAAAGTATAGACCTAGCCAATGACTATGTTTTGCACAAATGTTCTAAAGTAGGTCTTGAGATCATAGAATCAGAATAGATTAAAGAAATTCCAAGAGAGAGATCAGAGTCAGAGAGCATATAAACCCAATCAGAAAATTCTAGAATTACTGGGTCTTGACTGTTCACATTACAATGTAGATGCTGCCAATAGGGAACATGTACTTATTTTCTTATATACTTCTCATTCATTTCTAGGCATTGAACATCTATTCATTGACAGACCAAAGGAAAATGGTTCATGAAAGATTTTATTGAATGGAACCTCTACAAAAAAATTTGGACCATGTGTATTTTCTATTTATCCATAGCATTTAAAATCTAACAAATCTATTAAGTTTTTAAATCTCTTAAGCAATTTAATCATGAGGAAGTTTAATAACACTCTTTAAGTTGACACACAATTAAGAATATCAATTAACTGTACTGCAGAGATAAATTATCTACATGGGAAAAATGACATCCCGATGTATGCTTTATATAAAGTATTAGTGACTCTTTTTTGTTTTATTTTTAATTTCTTTAGGCAAATGGCTTATCATGCTAAATTTTGTTAAATTTTAATGCTAAATTTCCTCTAGAAGTTATCTTTAATTCCAACTTATAAGTCAATTCCTAGCCATATAGATCCCTCTCAGAGGTCTTTCCAACACCCGATAGAATCAACTGAAGGTACAGAATAGAAAAGGTTATACTGAGTTAATTTAATAAGCTTAATGATTTATTGATAAATGTACTTTTAAAATTTTGTGCCTTAAATAAACTTTTATAACATCACATAACTTTTTCTCTAGCTTAATGTCTTTAAGCTTTATTACTGATTTGGATAACTAGTCATAATTCCTACCTCAAATCAGTTGTGCTTTATGAGAACAATCAGCCAGTATAACTGAACAGGTAAACATAAAAGGAATCAAATTGAAGCTCTGGAACCTATAATAAAAAACACACTTGTTCCTTTTCTATGGCAACAATACTGAGCTTGGCTTAATCATTTTTATCCATGCACGTATTTCCAAAATTGATTCACTCATTTACTTACCCATTAACATGCATTGAGCAGCTGCTCTAAGTTACTACACTTAATATCATGAGAGACAGGGTAAAAAGCCATGAGTGCTAGTTCTTTCAAAAGAATTATAACCTAATATTTGGAAAAGTCATGTACTCAAAATGAAACAAAGATATCAAAAACAAAGCAAAACAAAAGCAATGTGCACCATAACTGGTATAAACAAAGCACCAAACAAATAAAATGGATGCTGAAAGAAAAAGAAAATCACCATTTTAGGGGTTACCAGCTTTGTATTATTTTAAGAAATCAGAAAAATTAGAAACAAAAGTTTCTACTCAAGTTCACACAATTAAGTTACAGAAGAGGAAAGCATCATAGTTACATTACTTCAATTTTATTTCCTGGGATCTCAAATTTTTCAACCTATGAATTGAAATCTAGGGTAACAAAATTTCTCTCAATTCAATTTAAGGTGATGTGAGAGATAGAGACTCCAGATGCTTGACAGAAAAATAAATAAAAACAGAGTTCTCTCTAGAAGAAAGTATCTTTATCTTAGATCATACATTATTCCTTTAAATAATTGTTTGAACAATGTTCAAAGAAAAAGTCAAACATATATAAAAGGTAATTATATTTCATATACAGAACAAGCAGAAATGATATCCAGCAGAAACAGATTTTTGAGAACTCAGACACTAAAATTTTCAGATACATATATAAACATTAAGTTTACTATATTTAAAGGGTAATTTTTTTTAACTTGCAGGAAATTGGAAACTACAGAAAGTGTCACTGCAGAATTTAAAAAGAACTAAACAGATTTAGGAATTAGAAAAGGCAGCGATGAAAGTTAAGAACTTAATGACTGAGTTTCTCAGCATATTAAAAACACCTAGAGAATGAATTACTGACCTGTTATAGGCCAGAGTTCATACCCAGGACACAAAGGAATAAACAAATAGAAAATCTCCCCTCAAAAGAGTAAAGGGATGAGAAGAAGAATAAGAGGTAGTCTGATAATTAAGGATATAAAGAGAAACATGCACACAGAAAGGTACCTCCTGTGGTAATGACAATATTCTACTTTTCATTCCTGGCAGTGATTATGTGGATGGTTACTTTATTATTCATTGATTAATGGTTTAAGCTTACCGCCCCCCCCCCACCATTGGATATTAGATTGCAATACAAACAAAAGTAAAGAAAAAGTATGTTGCATGGGACTGGATAATGGAGGACATTAAAGCCATATGAAGGTTTTCTCTTATTTGGTAGGAAACTGGAGCTTTATGAAAGGATCACAGCATAATTAGAACATAATTCTGAGAGCAGAGTATAGAATGAATTGTGCAGAATGGAGGACTAGGGGTCCTTTGCAACAGCACAGTTGCTGAGAGACTGTGGCCTGTGCCTATTTAACATATATTTTCAAAGTGTATGTAGATTGCTTTGAGTTTTCTACTATAGACAGAGAGAGGGAAAAAGAAATAATAAAATGCTGCCTTTAAAATTCAGTTTTTAGCAGTTAGTTTCAAAGTATTACTAGGACTGAGTCTAAGATGGTGATAACCTGTCTGCCTATTAAATGAAAACAAATAGCAGATTTAGATTTGCTGATTATTTGGATGACAAATTCTCTAAACACAATTCTCAGCAACTGGAATAAATGAAGCTTTCACAGAATGATTATAGTTTATCAATCTATGTGCATTAGCCTGAAGACCCATAGACCTGCTTGCAGAAAAGAGTGTTGCAGTGGTTGATAATTTTAATATTATCAAGGTTTTATTCACATCACTTGTTGGGTTATTAGATAATAACTTCATAATTCTGAATTTGTTCTCAGTCATTCTAAAAAATCTCATGATAATTGCTTAGTTGATTTACAACACTTTGCAACTTGCAGATTTTGTAGTTAATTCCCATATTTTAATAACTATGCAATATTGCTTGCTAGTGATGGAGCTTGGGAAAAAATCTGAGCTTTTGATAGGTACAGGAGACAAGCTCTACTGCCAAGGCTTTACTGAGAGCTGTTAAGAGGTTTTAATACGAAAGGCTTCATAGAATGCCAGATAGCTAAATCTAAGAATGAGTCACTGGAAATTCTTTATAATTTTGTTCACACATGCAACTCAAATATATTAAAAGAGAATGGAATATTTCTTAATAGCCAGTGTAAAAATTTTTCCCCATAAAAATTGTATCTGACTGAAGCAAACAAGAGTTGTCCTTATGCACATAGGAGCCTATATTTTGCTTAAGGAATACACATTCTACTTTACTATATGCAGGATTAATGATCACCATTCTTTGAAAAAAATTACCTTTAACAGACCATATATAAATATTAGAAATTTCTATAAGCTACCAAAGTGAAAAGTATGGAATTTATTATTAAAAAGATATCAAGACACCAGGATAGAAAAACAAACATGAGGAACATCTGGAGAAGAACAACAAATCCAGATATTGTAAAGGACATCAGGGTTGTATGGCAAGAAGAAAAGCAAGCCACAATGATATGCAATGAAAAAATTTTTTAAAAGAGCTTTGCAGAAGGATTTCAAGAAGAAACAAATGTTTAGAAATCATTGCACTAAATTTATTTTTTAATGCAATCTTTTTGAATGAGATTCAAATTGTAAATGACAGAAGTAAATAAAAAGTCATCTAACTTTCTAAAATAAATTATGTCTTACATATTATTTCTGATTTCTATTTTGTAAGCAATTGTTTAAATGAATAAAATACTTTATATTAAACATAAAGTTTTTGCTAATTCATACACAAGGTAAGTCATCTTACATATAAAATGTTTGATTATATACATTGTTTTCAAATTATGAAATGGTCACATTTTAGTATCTTAGAGGCTAAAATGGAGAATGGCAAAACACACAAAAATATGCTAAGTTTGTTATCATAACAATCTGAAAGAAACAGAGGGTGCAGTACCTGGGAATGCAAGGTTATCAAGGACAACAGGCAATCACAACAGTCCTTCCTGCATGAGTTTTCATTTATTGCTTTTTCCAGGCATGCATTTGAAAACACATTTTGGAAGGCTAAGATTTTACAGATCACATGACTACCATATGTAAACTTAGAAATACCAGATTCTCAGCTTGCTTTCTGAATGTGAGTGCTGAATAATATTTTTTATTTCTTTATTTGGTCCAAGTCCTCACTATTTTGCTAAATTAAACACCTAAGTGAAGCTTACAAGTATGAGCCACACATAAGGGTTCATTTTATTCCATAAGTATTATAGACACAGGGTACTTCATAAGGGCAGATATCTCAAGCAAAATTATTAAGAATATGTTTTAAGATAGAGCATATGACAGCTCTAAGGAATGACTGGCTATAAAAAATGTCAGACATCTACAAACTATTTAACTGAAAAACATGACATTTGACTTCTTCATGTTGATGATGTTTACAAACTCTTTGGTTGGCATAGTCATATCCCTGTTACAGTACTCTCAAGAACAGTATAAATGTCAGTATTGGCTTTATAAGACTTATTCTCTGTTAGGATATAGAAATGTTTAATGAGTATAAACCAAAGCTAATTTTATATATACAAATATATCAGAACATGTTAAAAGTCATATAAATTAAACTTAGAATATTTAGGACTAGTGGTATTTCCATTCAAAATACTCAGATTTATTCAGTATTTCAAAAGAGTGTTAATGTCAGGCACACATTAAGAATATGATAGTGAATGAAGCAAGTAATAAACAGACATCTCTATTATTCTGGACCTACATTCTAATGGGAGTGACAGATACTATACAAAAGAAGTAAGGGCAAAGGTGTCAGGCAGGAGTTTCTCTGACATGTGTAAGAGACAGAAGGGACATGTATGACAGGAACTGAGGGAGCTTGGGTCAGATAGGAAACATCTGAGAGGTAAAGGGTGTATGTCAGGTAGAGCTAAACAGGGCCTTTCCACCCCTGTGAGGACTTTACCTGTTACTTCAACTGAGGTGGACAACCTTCTGGGCTCTGAGCAGATGCGAAATATGATCAGATATATTTAATAGTTTACTACACAGTTGAGAGATACCCTTGACAACAGGTGAGGACAGAAACTAGGAGACCAATTAGAAGTCCTTCGCTATAAACCAGAAGTGAGCTGGCCAGGACTTGTTAGTAAAATGGATTTGATAATAAGTCATTGAATTCTCAGTATTTTTTAAAGGTAGAAACAAATGATGAGGGAGAATTATTTATTTTTGTTCTTTTACCACACCTTTGGGAAATACACATTAAAATGAGTTATTTTATTTATTGCTCATCAGGTTGGCAAGGATCAAAACGAGTGTTAATGTTTATCTGCAAGCATGTGAAGAAGTAGGTTTTCTTATGTACCACTTAGGGGAGTTAAAATTGGTACAACTTTTCAAGAACACAAAGTTCACAGTAGGAAAGCAAAAACCTTCAGATTTTTATACATTTATCTTCTGGTAATTTCACATCTAAGGAAGTCATCAGAAATGAGCACATGTATGTGTCTAAAAGAGCATTCAGTTGTCGCCCTCGGTGTTCCAACTCCCTGATCATCATCTCTGGCTCAAAATCGGGCCACCAGTATTTTTGTAAACAATGAATGACATTGTTTGGGATTGTTTCATTTTCCTTTGTCTTATAGAAAGATTATAAATATCACTATAAAAACATTACTTTCATTTCCATTCCACCGTATTTCAGTAAATGGGGAAAAAATGTTGAGTTTTGTTTGGCATGCTGGGTATCATATACTACCTCAACTAAGTTAATGGAAGTTTGAGGCAACTATAAAGGTAATTCAATAACTAAGTGGGAAAAATACATTGATCACATCTGTTTTGCAAAAACATATTTCCATTAAAATATTCATGTATATATGGCTAAACAGGAAAAAAACGTATAAAAGGTTTCACAAGTATGTGTGTGTATTAGTCAGTTAAGGTTGCTATAATATATTACTAGTCTTAAACAACAAACATTTATTTTTAATAGTTCCAGAGTCTAGAAAGTCCGAGATCAATGTTCTGGCAGATCCAGCATCCGATTAGAGTTTGCTTCCTTTTACTCATATGGCAGAGAGCAAAGTGATCATCTTTCTCAAGTCTTTTCTTTTTTTCTTTTTTTTTTTAATAAGTAATTCTTTTTTTTTTTTAAGTTTTTATTTATTTATTTTTAGGGCAGGAAGAGGGGGGAGAGAGAGAAAGAGAGAGAGAGAAATCCATGTGCGGTTGCTGGGGGTTATGGCCTGCAACCCAGGAATGTACCCTAGCTGGGAATCGAACCTGGGACACTTTGGTTCCCAGCCCACGCTCAATCCACTGAGCTACGCCAGCCAGGGCTTTCAAGTCTTTTCTTATGAAGGCACTACTCTCATTCATGAGGGCTCCATCCTCGTGAACTACTTACTCTCAAAGTTCCCACCTCCAATAACCATCACATTGGGGATTAGGATTTAACAGATAAATTTTGAGGGGACACAAATATTTAGTCCATAGCAGTGTGCATGTTCACAATTCCAAAAATAATAACAATAATAGTAGCAGTAAACATTTATATAGGACTTACTGTGTTGGGCACTCTCCAATGTTTTTTGCATATTCATACTTATATGAGTTTAGAGCCATAATTATCTCCATTTTTATAGGTAAGGTAACTTAGTTTTGTTTAACTGGTATGTGCCAGACACTAAAATCTTAGTAAGTTGTTGTTTGAGAAATTATGGATGATTTTGTTGTTAATTTTTATTTTCCACATTTTCTAAGTTTTTGCTATTAAATATGTTATTTGTTTCAACATTTGTTAGATAAATGAGTATGAAGCATGACAGAAGATTTATAATTTTGAAGAAAGTAAATTCTCACTGGACTGAATTCAGTGAGGGAGGCAGAAGGAATTGAGGGGTAAGTTGTTGGTGGATTCCCATGCAGGTGATAGGTCCAGAGAGAGACGACCTGAAGCATCCATTTCATTTGTCAAGTAGGACATCATGGAGAACTTTTCAAAAAGAGTTTCTTCAGAAAAATCAAAACAGAAGCCAATTCAAGCCAGTGACTTGAGGACAAAAAGTAAATAACGAAGAGGGGACAGAATTAAAAACTGAGACACTTGCATGAGAAAAAAATAGTATGGGGATTCAGGGTCAAAGAGTGCTTTTTACCCAGAGCATATTTTCAGGCTAAGGAAGAAAACAAATGAAAATAACAACAAAAAACTTATGCTTGTCATCATCCTTATCACTTTACATTCATCACCTCATTTAGTTCTTGGAATATTCTGGTATTATTATTGCTGTTTTACAAATGAGACTACTGAAATTCAAGGATAAAAGAAATAATGTGCCTGATCTTACAAGCTAGTATGAAAGACTGAAATTTGAATCCAGTGTTGTCTGATGCCAAACATCAATTTAGACTGCCTTCGTCAGCATTTGGGTTTGTGTGTGTGTTTGGGATACTACAGAGGAGGTACAGAAACTAACTACATGGTAGAAAAGATAAAAAACTTAATACACAGCAATATCAAAATCAATATTTCTCCATTGATTTCTAAAAAAAAGGTGAAGGGATTAATCAAAGGATATATATTGTATGAAGGACCTATGGACATGGACAATGGTGTGGGGATTGACTAGGGGAGTGGGGGATGGGCTGGGTGGAGGAGGGCAAAGGGGGAAAAATTGGGGCAACTGTATTAGCACAAACAATAAAATATTTAAATAAAAAAATAAAGTAGAGCTATTTATACTTTCTTCTCTGGCTAAGTTACACTTCAACTTTAGCCAACATATTAATGGGATTGTAGTTTTAGTATAAAATTATTTTAAAGTGAAAATGTTTGAAATCTTATCTGAACGTCTCTTAGGTGATTGAAGTACAGTTGCCTAAAGATACAGCTGCCACCAATCCTCTCTCCAAGGGGGTCTTCTGCAAATTCCAAAGAGACAGGCTTCTTATTCTCATTACCACAAACAAAAACAAACACACACACACAGAATAAAGCAAAAAATAGACCCTTTTATACTTTCTTATGGACACCAAAATTACCTCCCCCACCACTGTTTTTGTAAATTGGTATACAGACCTTTCCCTCTGGGTATCCAGCAAGTTACTCATTACTGAGAGACTTCTCTGTGCACATGTAAATACTACCTGATTTTCTCCTGTTAATCTATTGTCAGTTAATTCATAGGCCCTCAATCAATCAAACCTAAGAGGGGAGAGGAAAAATTCTCTCTCAAGAGTATCAAGGCTTTTTCCTGAACAAAGTAAAAGAAGATCTGGAGAAAACAAGGCACACAATAATTTCACTAACCCTACTCTATACCCTTTGTAGAAATTGCACTCACTGTTTCTGTTACTGACTTGCTTCATGTAAGCTTTTGAGAATGAAGTGACAGGTTTTCTATTTCTGAATGCTTTCTGAAGGATATATATTTTTCTTTTGCTTTTATTACAAAGCACAGAGGGAAACTTAAAAGAAAAGATCAACACACAGGGCAGAAATGTAAGAGTAGAAAGCAGAAAGGTGCTAATATTTAAAAGCAAAAAAACAAATCCGTGGGGATTTACAGATTATAGAGAAGTTTGAACTTAAAGCTGCAAAAAAATTCTGTGTTCCAAAAATTAATAAGTGTATAAAATATTACTAGAAGTATTACTAAAATTAATAATGAGGTACATAAAAATGACTTCTGTGTCAGTCTCATCAGTACTGTGGATATAGATTACAGTATTAAACTAATTATAGGGACATATATTAAGAAATTAGAGGAAGGGTCCCACAACTTACTAGAAAATGTAAAAACGTATGAAACTTTTTCCCCATTGCTCTGCTTTATTGCATAAGAAACTGGAATGCTTCACCTAAAACCAGCCCTAACACTTCTAGGAGATCATTCTGCGTGGTGTGGGTCCAGCTCCCAATGGAAAGCAAGGTCCGATGCACAGGACCCACACCCACAGATAGGTTCTCCTGTGGGGAATCAGGCCTGCATTATACTTAGGCCACTTTGAGACTTGCTTTTGCTAAAACTGCCTCACCCTGAATTGAGACAGCAAGTGCTTACTGGAACTTCCTAAAATCCATGCTGAAACTCCCCAGTATGGAGTGTAACTGGTTCAACCACTTTTCCCTTTGCATTTGCAAATATCCTTCTTCTGTGATGTGTTTAGTGGGCATTGGGCATCGTCTCCTTTGTTATCTGTAAAAGGTAACCACCTAAAGTGAACCTGTGCATGGTAAATGAGGACCATCATGTAATGTGCCAAAAAAAGAATAAAGGCTGGTCACAGCAAGGGCCAAGGCTTTTTCTCCTCTTGAGAGAAAAGCCACACTGTCCCTTTTCCTCCACAGGACTTGGTAGTCCATGTGAATTTCTTGTGCCTCATCCATGATGTGGCAAACCCCATGAGCTGGAGTCTGCATCAAACACTCACCCCTATGAGATCCTTAGATGGAGCAAATGTCACTTGGGAGTGATGAAAAAACAAGCATTATCCCTATTTATTCTTGCATTCCTCAGCAGATGCTCTAGGAGTGTTCCCAAATGTAACATTCCATTCCATCGAAATGTGCCTTAGTTCTTGGGGATGATGACTAAAGGTCATTCTTAAAATGTTGAAAGGACTCATAAAACAAGGTGAGATATTTTTCAAATTCTATGTTCCTGCAGGGAGATCGCTTCTTTTATTATTCTTGATTAAAAAAAATAAAATAAAAGACCTTGCTTCCAAATGCTAATCTGTTGCTTCTTTATTCCCCAGGAGACTTCCAAGCATTCAGCCTTAATACTTCATTTTTTAAAGTGCTTTATTGACCATGGTCTTGGAACTTACATTTGGCTTAGACTAACATAGCAGCTTTTTATTTTTAAATGAACTGCAGAGTACATTACCCTCCATAAGAATCGATGGGAAAAAATTAGTCTGAACATTTCATTTCTCCATTTCAAAAATCATGCCACTAGCAATGGTTAAAAGTAAAAGAGAAGAACAAACAAACAAACAATCCTTCAAATCTACCAAAGAGAAAAAAAACACAAAAATGTAAGTTCATTTCTTCATGCTAGCTTCCTTCATCTGGAAAACCTGAAGTTCCTTGCTAAAAGATTTTAAACATGCAAAATCACAAACTCAGTTTCCAGCATGATGGCCTTTTTGTTTCCAGGTTAAACACATTGGAGTTGCCATGAAATAACACCTTAAAACTGCAACCTCTTTGTATTTCCACTGATCATTTAAAAGCCCAAGGGGTGTATATCCTGAAAGAGTATGCATTTGCCTTCCTTTTGTCTACCAACTTTTCCATTTCAGGGAACTCCATGCAGTATGGTGGTTCTCTCCTTGACTGCCTCCGACCTCCCCAGAGGGAGCTGAATTTTAAGAGCTGTTCATGTTCTTGAGGCTGATAGATGAGTAAACTGTTTCCACGTTGGGTGGTTTTTGGAGATATCTTTTCTCATTTCAGGGTACCCTAGAGTCCCATTGAATGCCATGGATGGTGATTTGATAAACTGTGCCCTATTGGTCAAAACCTGCTACTGTGCCTTTGAAAGAATCCAAATCCCACTTGAGGCCCAGCATCCTCCTTGGTAAGGCTGCCAACTGACTCCGTGGCTGTTGGAGAGAGACTGGGGAAGCATATAAAGCTTTCTCAAAATTTATTTCTTTGTGAAATGAAATCTAAATCATTACATTTTAATTCAAACATTGTTTTTCTCTACTGATTGGGAGATTTCTTGGACAATTTCTGGGCCTTTTTTTTTTTTTTTGCATCTGTTCACCCAATCCTAATTTATGTCAGCTGTAAAACAGCAATAATGTCAACATACCCTTGGTGGTCAGAAGTGGTAAATGAATGTGCATTTTCCTAATGAAAAGCTGGACCTTTGAGAAGTCATGGAAACATTTAAAAGACTGAAATAGCAAGTTTGTTTACCTAAATATTTCTTAATCACTACTGCATGATTAAAAGATAAATATATAATTTTCATATATCCATTTAAATTCTTGGTACAATAAGATCCCCCCAAATGAAATCTTTCTCTAGTCTCTACATCATATGTGAGCTCCGGGAATTGATCTGCTTCCTGTCATTCTTTGCTCGGATTTGCAGAGCTTCCCTGTTTATATGCATGACCAAAACCCCTCTGCAAATGTCTGTAAGTATTCTCCTAGGTAGTTTCCTCTGTTCCAGAACATGTACCAAGAATGCAAACCACCTCAGCCTTCGCAAACTTTGATCTCTAATTTCTCAACTCAGTAAGGTTGACAACCTCTGTTTTGGATCTTTATCCCTGGGCTTTCAGATGGAAATTGCCAGCAGCCAGAAACCTGGAGTGGTTGTTGGGATCATTTAGTTGTCTCCAACCTCTTAGGAATGAAAGTCCTTTTTCACATGTTGACCCATATCTAAAAGGTTTTCTCCCCCCATATTTTGTTTGGTTTTCTAGTTACTTATAGTAGAAATTTAGCTTCTTCTTTGTTATTCCCCATGGCCAGCAAGGAGTCAGACAAACAGATAGAATACTTATTTTTATCACAACTGTATCTTGAAGAAGATATTTAACCAGCTTTGGGACTCAATCATATCATAAAATGCAAATAATATTCTTGAGGGCCCCATGAATATTGGAGGTATTAAAAATACTAAAAATAAGATTTACTAGTGAGTGTGCTGGTGACATTATCCATAAGTCTTTTTAAACATTATAAGATTTCTTTTTTTAATGATTTTTTATTTATTTATTTTTAGAGAGGGGGGAGGGAGAGAGAAAGAGAGGGATAGAAACATCAATGTGTAGTTGCCCTTACACACCCCCTACTGAGGACCTGGCCTACAACCCAGGCACATGGCCAGTGACCCTTTGGTTTGCAGGCCGGCACTCTATCCACTGAGCCACACCAGCCAGGACTATCCATAATTCTTAATGCTTATTGATTTACTAATACTTTCCTTTGGAACTCTAAAAAAGTTTATATATGTGTGTGTGCATATATATCAAAGGCATTGTTCTTGGTTTTATATTTATATTCATGTTCATTAATGAGGTATTCTGTAAAGAATTGATTTTGTGGTGTTTTGGCTGTACTAAAACTACTGCATTGGCAAAAGATATCTTAAAACTTTAATGTCACCTTAATATTTGGGTATCTTTCAGATATAGTGGTATGATGTTCTTCTGAAATTAAAGTATAATGTAGTTCATACAACTGGTTGGAATAATGCAGAAGTTAGGGAAGTCATTGTAGACCTATTATTTCTATATCTCTGAATGTTGAAATAACTCTATCAATATCTTCCTAAACTTCTAGAGTCAAGTAGCAAGCCTATTTTTCAAAAGGATATATCAAACACATCTCTGAAATATTTACTCATTGTTTAGTCTAAGAATTCAGATTTCAGCTTTTAAAAGGAAAAAATTTGGGTCATGCAAGGTTACCTCAGTGCAGTAGTGATCTCACAGGCCTGCATGACAGCTATTATCTTAAGAAATGGTGTGATGAGAGAGTAAGAAATTGTCAAACCATTGTCATGCATCAGTTATCATGATGATTTTATTCAGTCAGCACTGAAGTGAACATATATCCCAGGTTTGCTGTAAATTACATTGTTTACATAGGTCTGTTTTTCTCAACTGTCTGATTATAAAAATCACATTTTCCCCTTTTTTCTCACATAAGGTAGGCACAATCAGCAGAAGAGGCAATAAAATATGTACACGATACAGAGCTATGTCTACTGATTATACTGTTTCAATAATAAAATGAGAACTATTTTATCTAAACTTTAGGCTAGATCAAAATCATAACAATGACATTTTTAACTTGTTGATGCATATTATCTAAATTCTATAATGCTGCTAACCTCATTTTCACAGACACATTTCTAATTGAATTGTCTCTAAAGGAGACTTTAAAAAGAATACCTTAAATACAGGCTGCTGTAATTTCCTGCATCTCAGTTTCATTTACTTCAGGTGATAACTTCAATTTACTTATAGGATACTTTAAATTCTTGATATCTGCATATTTTTGCATACACTCCTTACATTTGTTGGATGTTTCTTCTCTTCTACCTATGCTTTCATAATCCTGGCTTATCTTTCAAAATGAACTTGTGTCACCTTTAAGCTTCTCCCACTGCTCTCCCTACCCATGGTGAATGAGATGGTTTTCTAATGCTCTCCCTTAACACTCTTGCATAATAAGAACTAACACTTATATATAGCACTTCCTATGTGCTAAGCTCTGTTAAAAGTCCTTTGTTCTTTTCATGTATTAGTTCCTTTAATTTCCCTAACAGTTCTATGAGTTAGATAATATTATCTCCATTTTGTAGATGAAAAAACAGAATCATAGGGAGTTTAAAGATTTGGCCTAAATTCACAGGTAGAAGATTTAGGGATTTAAATATAATCTGCTCCCAGACTCTTCTTCTTTTTTAACAGCTTCATTGGGATATATTTTACATATTACATAAGCTACTTATTAAAAGTGTACAAGTATTGGCTTTAGTCTATTCACAGACATGTTCTACCATCACTGCAACCTGCTTTAGGAAATTATCTCCTACGGAAATCCGGCTCCTATTGGCTCCCAATTCCCTAATCACCCCTAGATTTCATAATCACTAATCTACTTTCTATCTCTATAGTCATACATTTGCCTTGATATTACATATAAATGAAATCAAGTAATATGTGATCTATTGTGACTGACTTCATTCATTTAGCATGTTTTCAAAGTTCATTCATGTACCATATTATCAGTGTTTCATTTCTTTTTATTGACAGATAATATTCCATTTTATAGGTATATCAATTTTATTTCTGCATTCATTAATCAATAGACATTTGGGTTGTTTCCATTTTTTTTCTATTATCAATAAAGTTGCTATGAGCATTTGTGTACAAGTTTTTGTGTGGACATATTTTTTCATTTCTTCTAAGAATATATCTAGAATGAAAATTCAGAGTCTTATGATAACTCTGAGTTTAACCATTTGAGGAGACTGCTGAAACAGCTGCACTATTTTACATTTCCACCACAAATGTATAGGGGTTCCAATATCTGCACAACTTTGCTAACACTTGTTGTTATCTGTCTTTTCAATTCATAGCCATCTTAGTGGGTGTGAAGTAGTAGCTTATTGTGGTTTAGATTTGCATTTTAATGATGACAAATGATGCTGAAAATCTTTTCACTCATTTATTAACTACTTATGTACATTTTTTGAAAAGTAGTTCAGATCCTTCCCCATTTTTAATGGGTTTATTTTTCCATTTCATGTTGAGTTGTTATTATAGTGTTAGTCTTTATACACACTTATGATTCGGATGTTGGAATGCTTGGAGATGTCCCAGAAGCTCTTTTTACTATCCTCATTTTTTTTCATCCTTTATCTTCCTGCTGTTCCGGTTGAATGCTTATTTCTTCATTATGTTCCAATTCATTGATTTGAATCCTGGCTTCCTCTCCTCCACTATTGGTACCCTGTACATATTTCTTTAATTCACTTAGTGTAAACTTCATTTCTGCCTGGGTCTTTTTTTATGCTGTTTAAGTAAGCAGTGAGTTCCTTAGGCATCCTAACAACCAGTGTTTTCAACTCTACATCAGATAGATTGCTTATCTCCATTGTGTTTAGTTCTTTTCCTGGAGTTTTGTTCTCTTCTTTCATGTGGGCCATATTTCTTTGTCTCCTTATTTTGGTAAACTTCCTGTGTTTGTTTCTGTGTATCAGGTAGAGTTGCTTTGACTCCCTGTCTTAGTAGAATGACCTATCATAGAAGAGTGCATCTGTAAGTTGGATGGGGCAGAGACTTGGGTAATCGACTGAGCAGTGCAACACATGTGAACCAGGTTAATTGAGTCTCATATATGGTGTCACTGCTCTGTGGGGTCTGTGCTGGGGAGGGCTCAAAAAGGGGATAATGCCATTGCCTGACCTGTGGAGTTTTGTCTGGAGGAAGCTTTCCCTTGGCACTCATCCTGATGCCAGATACTTCCGTTTCTCTCCATATGCCACTGGTGCCCTTACAGCTGCTGCTCTGGTGCTGAAGCCCAGAGGGAGTACATCTGTGTAAGTCCTAAGTCTATTGTGGGCCCTTTAAGAGGAGGCTCCTAAAAATTCCACAGTTTCTTCTGCTGCCCCAACCCCCACTGGTTTTTACAGACAGAAGTTATGGGGACTTTTCTTCCTCATAGTGGAACACTAGGCTTGGTCATCTGGTGTGGGGCTGGGAGCCCTTGCTCCAGAGGTAGCCCTCTTGATTTTTATCCACCACCTGTGGGTGTGTGACTGCCCAATCTACTCTCTGGGTCTCCACACCTCTCTGCACATCTCTGCATCTCTGCCCCTCCTACCCATCTGGATGAATGTGACTTCTTTAATTCCTTGATTGTCAGACTTCCATACAACTCGATTTTCTGATGATTCTGGGTAATATTTGTTTTGTAGTCTAGTTGTAATTTTTGCTGTGATTGTGTGAGGAGGTGATTTGTGTATATCTACACCTGCATCTTCAGTGGAAGAGAAAAATATTTTTAAAATTGATAAAATCTAATATGTTATCTTTGGTCGTTTGTACTTCGAGTGTCATGTCTAAAATATATTGCTAAAATAAAATTACAAAGCTTTAAACCTATGTTTTTCTCCTAAAGCTAGTATAGTTTTATCTCTTACATTTAAGTCCATAATCCATTTTGAGTTAATTTTCATATATGGTTTGAGGTAGGGGCGAAGATTCATTCTTTGCACATAGGTATCCATTTGAAAAGACTATTTTTCCCCATTTGAATTACCTTGACACTCTTATTGAAAATCCATTAACCATACTGTATGGGTTTATTCTAGATTCACAATTCTATGCTACTGATCTAAATGTCTATCCTTAAACCTTTCTTGGTTATTGTATATTAGCTTTTTAGTAAATTATGAAATTCAGAAGTGTGAGTCTTCCAATTTCGTTCTTCTTTCTCAAGATTTTTTATGTGTGGATGTGTGTATGTTTCTGCCTATTATGGTTTTATTGCATTTTCATTAGTATTTTAGCATCAGTTGGCCAATTATGACTAAAAAGGACAGTTAGAATTTTGATAGAGATTTTATTGAATTGTGACTGGACATAGCTGAACAGCAGCCATTCTCAGACAGCAGCCATTCCCAGATAAGCAGTTATCTCAAGGTTGTATGCTAATCCCAGCTTTCTGCTTCTGTTTGCCCGCTTTCAGCAGCTGCACTCCTTCCCCCTCCTCCTTCTGCCTTTGTAACAAGAATATAAGCAACCCCAGCCTGAGCTTGGAGCCCAGAATTTGGAGATGATCTCCTCTGGGTCCGCATGCATGAATAAAACTCCACTTCGCAAACTCTGACACTATCTGAGTCGCTTTTCTGTAACATTTTGGTTTCTTGATGGGGAAATGACTCACGCGAGCAGGCTGTTGACTCTGGTGAAGGCGGCCTTAGGGCAGCCAGTGGGGTCTGGCAGTGATAAGGAGGTGCACACCCTGGTGATTTCGGGTCCTGAACATCCCAGGCTCCGTGGGCTCAGCCCCTGGATTGCTCTTTGACCCGGACTGGTGGGGTGTGACCTGGTGAAATCTGGGAAGGTGCCTATCTGGTAAGTGCCCTGGGGACCTGTGCCTGAGACCAGACCCACCCTTGTGGTGGAAGGAGGGATTGATCACCCCTTAGGCCGGAAGGCCCAGGCAGGGTTCCCACTGTTCGGGCGGGTGGGAACGTGATAAGCTCTGTGTGCTTGTGTGAATGACTGTGTTTGTTGTTCTATGGGCAGAAGTCTATGGACCGTGAGTGAGCCCTAACCTGCGATTCCTCAGTCTGTCATACAGCATAACAGCTGGGAGTTTAACCCCAATTCTACCTGGTTCTACCTGGTCAGCCTTAGCCAAGACAGACCCAAGTCCTTCACTAGAGGAGAGGCCAGGCAGGCGACACGTGAGTCCCTTCCCTTGTCTGTCAGCGCCCATTGGGAGAATTCATCATGGGAGGCATGTCTCTGCCATGAGACTGGATCTGAAAGAGCAAGTCTCTGCCATTGGTGTTGTTTCTGATCAGAAACCCTTTGCACTTGAAGACCTGTTTAAGGTCACCTGTAAGACCTAAGAAAGGTCGCCTGTAACTGGTTGGGGAGAATGCCTTTGCCACTCGGGACCCAGGAAGGGTCATTTGGGGCTGATGAGTGCTTCAGCCAGAGGCAAAGCAACAAGTCTCTGCCAAGAGACTGGGCCTAAAGGAGCACGTCTCTGCGAAGCACCAATGGACGCATTGGTGCAAGAGAATGCCCCTACCTGTGTATTGTTCTGGAACTCTGTGTTTTGGATTTTGCTCTGTATCTGCTCTGAAAAGGAAATTGAGGTTTCCAGGGAAGGTTGAAACTTCACACTCTCTGGGAAAGTAAATGAGAAAGTATAAGATATAAATGAAGAAGGTCTGTGGGAAACTAAAAATAAATGGAAAAATAAAAGTTTTAGGAAGAAATTATGTGGTGTTAGTAATGGAATGTATAAGGCATGGAAATGCTCAGTATTGGACATCAGAATGGCGCAGCTAACTGTCTTGAAAGTTTGTTTTCATTTGAAAGTTGAAACTGGGTTTGTAATATCACCAAAGATGTACAATTTACATTTGTAAAGGTATGGATGACCTGTCAAATCGTCATTGCTAAATGTTATTGCAGGAAAGACCTTGCAACTGAACGTCTTCCCAAAAAGACAGTCTCACAGGCACAGAGACTGGTTTGGGGATTATAGTGTGAATTAAACCTGTGTGTTCTTCTGTTTTCATAGGACATATGCCTATCACTTCATTACCTGAGTGATTGGTTGCAATATAGGCCCCACTTAAGGAGCCCATTTTTCATCATTGCCCCCTGAAACTCAATGGTTTGGCTGAACTAAGTGGTTGGGTTGGTGAATAGTTCAGGTGATCTGTGGGCTTCACTTTAGAACTGATTTTCCCTTTTCTATCTTGATGGCTTGGACAGGAAGGGTTCAGAGAGCTGAAAGGAGGGAAATCCTAATATATTCCCCTCAGCCCCAGTATAGTGGGCCACAAGAGTTTCAGATAGGTGTAGTGTGCCTTGTACACCTTCCACCAGATAAGCCATTCTTTACTTAAGTTCCTACCTTTGTCATTTAGTGGTTATGATTTAATTGTGCCCTCCAACTCTTTTCAAATCTGTCATCTCCAGAACATGACCAGGATGCCAACAGTCCAGTAATGACAGTTTTTGGACACCAAGCCTGCGACTTCCTGGTGATAGCCAACTGACCAGGATTCTGTAAGGTCCTTCCCCTTACAGGAAGGACTCCCTCCGTGCTGCACCCCCACCTTCCCTTTAGGGAACCCCTGACCCACGGGTAGGTAAGACAACTTCCATGTCCACCCGGCAGTAGTTACAAGAAGATGAGACCTTCGTCCATTGTCCTTTAAAAAATTTAAAGTGGGTGTGTATCTGAAATGAGAGATTGTTACAGGGTGCAGCCAAGAGGGGGACCCCAAATGGGCATTTAAAATGAGGTCCAGAACTCAAGGCATCCAGGAGATTTTAAGATGTCTTCACCCCTTCCCCCACAGGTGTGAGTTGAGGGAAAGGACACACGGAGCAAGAACATGCAGGGCTGTTTTGTACAGCAACAGCTTTACAGGTAATCCATGGCATAGTTATTTGACATACCTATAGCCTTTGGCTGGTCACTTAGATATGCTAAATAGCTGTGGCCATGCTCTGGGCCAGGGGGATGGAAAGAGACTCCCTGCTGCCCAAGATGTGATTGGGGGGCAGGTCCCCCAAGTTACAGTGGCTGTGTGGGAACTCTGAGAAGATTGGCTCCATGACATGGGGCCACACCTGCCCAGACCCATGATGGCTGCCAGACGGGAGTGGGTACCGGCCCGTCCAGGATCTGCTGGTGTTCAATGAAGCAGCCGTCACCCTCTACCTGTTTGTCCCGAACCCGTATACCCTCCTGAGCCAGCTTCTCCCAACAGCAACATAGTTTACCTGCCTTGATCTGAAGGATGCCTTTTTCTGCATTCCTGTGGCACCTTCCAGCCAACCCATTTTCGCCTTCGAATGGGAGGACCCGCACACTGCGATCAAGACTCAATTGACCTGAACTAGACTGCCCCAGGGGTTTAATAACTCCCCAACCTTATTTGGGGAAGCCCTAGCAAGAGACCTGAGGCCCCTCACCGAGGGGGAGCCGGGCCTGATGATTCTGCAGTACGTGGACCACCTCCTCCTGGCGGCCCCATCCTGGGAATGGTGCTGGGAGGGAATGTACATGCTGTTGAAGCGCCTGGCTGAATTAAGGAAAGAACATCAGAAGCACATCCTGAACACACTCCTACTCTTCACGTCGAGTTGCAGAGGGTGCGAGCTGTGTATCTGAAGTGCCCCCACAGCCATCCACGCAGTCCTGTCATGGCCCTTCACAGTGCTCCATTGGGTTCGTCTGCCCCAGCGGCCTGCAAGCTCCCTCGGGGTTCTGGCCGCGTTGCCCAGAACAGCACTTGGCAACCAAGCCTGTTGGAAGTACTCACGGTGTGGTCAGGAGCGCGGACAGAAAACAGCAGAGTTGACAACACCCTCCAGAACCTTGTCTGATTTCTGAGAAAAATGCTCATTCTCCTGAGAAAAAGCCAGTCTGCACCCTGCTGCTGTGGAACTCAGCCCCTCTATCAGACTTTGAAGGGTCTGGACACTAAGCCCCTAGAATGGGGAGAAAATAAAGAGAAAACTTTCCAAGATATCAAGAGGTGCCTCAGTGATGTTCCTGCCCTTGGACTGTCAGAGCCTGGCAGCCTTTTGATCTGTATACCCACAAGAGAGACAAGGTATCCCTTGGGTCCTGACCCAGCCTGTTGGACCATGGCAACACCCAGTGGCTTACCTGTCTAAGCAGTTGGACCATGTTGCCACTGGCTGGCCACCTTGTCTGAGGGCAGCTGCTGCAACTATTACCCTCTTGCAAGAGGCAGACAAGTTAACTCTAAGTCAAGAAATCAGTCTTCACATACCACATGTGGTGAACAGCCTCCTTGCCAGGCAGGGGCATAAGTGCTGTCGAACCCTAGACTGACGCAGTACCAGGGCATCCTCCAAGGAAACCTGAGGGTGCGTGTTAAAACCATGAAACAAGTCAATCTAGTCACCTACTTACCAGCAGAGCTTGGAGAGCCGGACCATGACTGTCTCAAGGTAACTGAAGAGGTCCATGCCAGCCAGCTGGACCTCTGGGACCAGCCCCTGACCGGACCTGATGTCACCTACCACATGGATGGGAGCAGCTATATGGTTGAGGGCAGGAGAGTTGCTGGGTATGCAGTAGTGGATGACTGTGAAATAGTGGAGACTGCCAGACGGGAGAATATATATACCACAAGGGCAAGCTAGCAATCTAGTAAGGCAGTGCCATGCCCTCACACACATGGGCAAGACCTCCCTAGAAAATATGCTGAAGAAGTATTTTTATTTCCCCAACCTGGCAGCACTTTGTGCTTCCACCTCAGCACAATGCATAACATGTGCTCGGAACAACGCCGCCGGGCACCCAGAGATGAGGCCGGGGATACAGCACACAGGCAGACAACCCTTTGAAGACCTGAAAATAGACTTCACTGAAGTCAGGCCTAGCTGAGGGTTTAAATACCTCCTGGTGATCGTGTATACCTTTTCTGGACAGGCTGAGGCTTTCCCCACCAAGATGGAGAAAAGCCGGGAAGTCACCCGAGCCCTCCTGAGAGAGGTCATCCTGAGGTACAGATTGCCTCTGACCATTGGAAGTGATAACGGGCCGACCTTTGTCTCACAAATAGTACAAGAAACAGCCAAACTTCTGAACATCAAGTGGAAACTACACACTGCCTATCAACCCCAGAGCTCTGGAAAGGTAGAGCAGATGAACCAGACTCTCAAGGAAACCTTAGCTAAATTTTACCAGGAAACTGGACTGCCCTGGACAGACTTGCTGCTAGCATTGCTTAGGTTGCAGGAATCGCCCCTTGGATCCACTATAGCTGGACCAAAGCAGCAGCAGATCCTGAGGACCCGAGGACTAGGCCTGCACCTAGAATACCCACACTGAGGCTCCAGAGGATGCCAGCCAGTAAAGAAGACACCAAGGAATGGACCATTGTTCTGCAGGGTACCTGACTTTGATTGGCACCTTCGCAGGAGCGTTGGGAATTAGACTAGTGACTGTGACCCCTGCATAATGGAATCCCACGGAGTGGATCACCCTAGGAATAGTTTATCTCTGTTTGGTCTCTGCATTTGGGTTTATTGTATGCTCCACTTGACAAATGTGGCCCCTGTCTTAGCCCCAGCCCCAGCCTGCAAGTGTAATACCCCCAGGCGTAGGATTATGCTCAGCGGTAGAGTGGTCTCTTACTATCTCCTAGGGCCAGCTTTCAGCTCCTCCATTGGCATGCCATTGGGTTGCATTCAGCCACTCTGCACTTGGGGAGGGAAGGTATACCGAACTGGAGTGATATCCAAGACCATAGGATACCAGACCCAGAGGTGTCAGGTATATGGGACCCTGCATCCTCCAGACCTTGGTCCAACACCTGGAGGCCACGGTGACTCGTAGGGCAGCTGCCAAAGTGTTAGCTCTTCAGTGGTACCAATACCAGTATCAGCAGTTGCAACCTTCCCCAACACTTCAGCCATATAGCCAGGTATATGGTGATGCTAAAGGGGTAAAAGTACCTTATAGCATCAAAAGGGGGGACTGTGACAGAACAAAGCTGGACTCAGACAGCAGACATTCCCAGATAAGCAGTTATCTCAAGGTCGTACGCTAAAATAAACCCTGCTTTCTACTTCTGTATGCCCGCTTTCAGCAGCTGCACCCCTTCCCCCTCCTCCTTCTGCCTTTGTAACAAGAATATGAGCAGCCTCAGCCTGAGCTTGGAGCCCAGAATTTGGAGATGATCTCCTCTGGGTTTGCATGTGTGAATAAAATTCCACTTTGCAAACTCTGACGCTGTCTGAGTCGCTTTTCTGTAACAGAATATGTAGACATGTTTGGAGAATATTGTCATCTTATTTGTTAAAGATTTTATTTATTTATTTTGAGATGGGGGAAGGGAGGGATAAAGAGGGAGAGAAACATCGATATGCAAAAGATATCATGATTGGCTGCCTCTCCAGTGGCCCAACCAGGGACCTGGCCTGCAACCCAGGCATGTGCCCTGATCTACAATCAAACCAGTGACCTTTTGGTTCACAGGCCAGTGCTCAATCCACTGAGCCACCCCAACCAGGCTGAATATTGCCATCTTAATATTAAGTCTTCCAATCCATGTCTACAGAATATCTATTTAGGATTTTAAAATTTCTTAACAATATTTTATAGCATGCAGCATATAAATATTGCAGTCTTCTTATTAAGTTTATTGTTAATTACTTTACTCTTTTTATATACATAAATGACAATGCTTTATTAATTTCCAGTTTGGATTTCTAGAATCCAGTTTGGATACAGAAATATAATTGATTTTTGTATGTTGATCTTCTACCCTGCAAATTTGCTGAACTCATTAACTCTAATATTGTGTGTGTACTCTTCAGGGTTTTTTTTTAATGTAAGATCATTTCATCTGCAAATAAAAATTATTTTATTTCTTCCTTTCTAATCTCATTCCTTTTATTAATTTCCTTGCCTAATTGTGGCAGCTAGAACATCCAGCACAATATTGAACAGAATAGTGAGAAATGACATCCTTGTCTTATTACTGAGCTTAAGGGATTAGAAGGGGCTTTCAGTTTTTTACCATTAATATGATGCTAACTGTGGGTTTATAGATGCTTTTTATCAAGTTTAGAAATTCCCTTCTATTACTAGATTGTTGACTGTTCTATATCATGTAAGGGTGTTGCACTTTATTAATTTTTTATATCTTTGAGATAAGTATGTATTTATTCCTTCCTTTATTAATAAATAACATTGATTTTCATAAGTTGAGCCAACCTTGTATTCCTAGGATAAATTCTACTTGGTTACAGTGAATAATTCTGTTTATATGGTGCCAGATTCAGTTTTTAGCATTTTGTTGAAGGTGTTTGTGTCCATATTTATATTGTGTCATATTCATTGTAGTCTTTAAGCCATTAGGCTCCACTAATTACTGGCTATTTGCTTTATTTTTGTCAACAATGTCCTGGTTTTTCTCAGTAGTTTAAAGAAAATAAATTTTGATAGAGATCACTTTTGTGGTCAGCCTTTAAAATTTATTAGGATTCCAGGAGGGATATTCTTAGCTATCTCATTCCCTGGTTTTCTCTGGTGGGCTATCTAGCATATGATTTAGCTTGAGCTATTAATTAAGAGGAGCTTTAGGCTTGAACTTCCCTGTTCTCTATTTCAAATAATTGGAGAAAACTTAATGCACATTTTTCTTACAGATCGCCTCTCCTCTGGGCAAAATCTCTGTGTGACTACTCCAGATACTGAGTTAAGTAGCAGTCTCTGGTCTTTTCCACTTATCTCTGTTGACTTGGAACCTCTGCCCTTAGAAAAAGTTGGAGTGATGGCAATCAAGGCCTCTAGTATTCTAAGCCTGCCACACTTGGAGTGGGCACTGCATTGTACGGCTTGGGCTAAGTGGGAAAAGGGAGCCTTCAAATTCTTGGTCACACTCATCAGGAATTTAGCCCCTTCAAATGAGAGTTGAAGGTAGGCGAAATGCTGGCAGCTTGTTCCTCCAGGTTAGAGAAGCCTTGATTGGGCACTTAGGAGAGAGAAAGCCCTGCCTTCTTGGCCAAACCTTCTGGGAGTGGAGTTTCCATGTAGCTGGATGGGGCAGATGGTGAGATGGAAGGAAAGGGGGCAGGATAAGGCTCAGATGCCACAGACACTTGTTTTAGTAGATTGTCTTGAATAAGTGATAATTTCCCATATGCACTTAGGGAAATTTCCAGAGACTTTAAATTTTGGTTATGATTTATTTAGTTAGTTATTTGAAGTTTTGTAGGGAATGTCTCACCCTGCCACCTAAAAGTGGAATTCTTCCAGGGATGGTGTTCTTAACCACAATGCTATAATGTGTAGTTCAAATTAAGTAGTTATTAAATGACATTTACCATCTTCTATTGCAACTTTCAGTTTATTTTGTATAACATCTACTAAAAATTTTCTCAGCCACAGTTGAAACTTTTGCCTGGGGCTCTGAACTGAACTTTCTTATTTATTGCCTTTTGCAAAGGAACCCTTTTCAGACACTGCTACCCAAGCTTGCCATCAACTCCCTTTCCACCTCCTTGCTGTTTGTGCCTTTCCTGTAGAGCTTCTCATCAAGCGTATTCTGCTAGCCTTTAATTTTGCCTCTGGGTACATGAGACTGAAGGCTGAGAACTCAGGAACCTTGAACCTCTGTAGGGGTTCCAAATGCTCAAAGTCTCTAAGTAGAGACTTCTGTTTATGGTACTTCTGTTTATGTTTTTCTCTAGGAAGCACAAGCTTCACTAGTATGAGAGTTGTAGTTTTTATCAGCAAGTTTTCAATTTATGGTAACAGTGTTTGGGCCTAAAACTCATGACTACACAGTTTGTGTTGACTTGTCTGCTTTAGATTCTTTAAATAATTTCCTACAGAAACCTAAAGATTGATGACAATGATTAATTATGCTTTTATAATCAGTCATGCTCATTTTTTTTAGTTAATTTACACATCATTTTTCTGCTGCAGAGGTAACAACAAACTCTGCACTTTACTGAAAGCTGTCACATAATTTAATCTCACAACAACCCAGGTGGCCACCTTTATTATTCCTCTTTTACAGACAGAAAAATTGAGGTTCAGAACAACTATTTGGCTTCCATAAGCTCTAGTCTGTTAAGTAGAAAAGATGAATCCTGAATTGCTATCTTTTGATTATAAATCTAATACTTTTTGTAGTATATGTAAAATGCTTTTAATATGAGTGTATTGAAGAGAGGAGACTAGGTGAAAAAAAAGAAATGAAGTAGATTAAAGTACTTCCAATAAGAAAATTAATTGCATATCATTTTCTTTTTGTTTAAATGGTATATCTAGAATAAAGTGGATACTTGCTTGCCCTTACACTGACATATATAAATGTCACTGTATTTACCGTTCATACATACTTATTATTGTACAAATTGAGAAACTGTTGCCTACATGTTCCTTAACATGAAAAAAACACAATGTTTCTTAAAATAAAAAAGTCAAACATTTTTTACCTTTATTTAAGATAAGCAGGTTAAATTTTAAAAATTAACCCAAGAAAAGAGGTAGGTTCTCTCCTTCTATTTAAATTGCAGTTTCCTTAAAAGATCATGATGCAGAAAATTATACTCTAATTTACTCTTTTCCCCTTATTTCATTTTCCTGATTTTGTCTAATTCTACACTTTCCACAGATAGGCAGACATGAATTATGAAATATCAGTCCACATGGAAATGAAAATATTGTGAAACAAAGGGAAACAATGACTATTTCTAAGGCCAAGAGAATATAAATGTTTCTCTATAGTGTTTGTGACTTCCCTTCAAATGTGGATTTGTTATTTGATAAACGAATAATTCTTGATTTTTTGAATTAAAACTTTCTATTTCTTTGCCTTAAAAAAGCATAGTTATTTGAATACATTGTAAATGAGTTAAGTAATTTTCTAATATAAATGTGTCATAAGATTTAATAATAGAGTAATTATTTGCTATCTATCTTGAAAATTTGGATTTAGTGGATGGAAATCAAAGAATGGAGAATCCTAAGATTACATATTCAGTCATAGTCTTGTGTCCATCCCTGTTCATATTTTTGTAATCATGTATCAAGTTCTTTATTTCTTTTCTCCTTTCCCTACTTTTTTTCTTTTCGCTCTCTCTGTTTCTCTTTTGGCCTCTCTCCCTACTTCATGTTACCAAGACATTTTATTTGTGTTTCTTTAATAAATATTTATGACCTGCTTTATATACCAGGTATTGTAAGTGAAAACCAACTTTGTGTTTTATTGGTAAAGTTTAGAGAAAGAGTCTAACAGTAATAAAATTATTGCAGAAAAAGGAGAGTTCTGAATGAGAAATTAAATTAAGCAGTCCTGTAAACCTATAGAGATTACAAAAAGACTTTGGTATTTGTTCTCTCTCTCTCTTTCTCTCTCTCTCAACTTTATCATTCTTTCCCAGCTTCTCCAAAATGTATTTAATTCTGAGTCCTTCACACATGGGTTCTATTTTCATAGAGAGAACTTAACAATTTTGAAAAAATGGTTTATGAGGAATTCTTTGAAAGCAAGAATTATATCTTACTTATTCCTTTCTCTTTGCAATTTAGCACAATGCTTAGCTTACAATATATGTTCAATAAATATTTACTGAGTCAAAGCTAATAGTTTAGGGTATCCTATATAATTGTTCTACCTTTCCATGATCTCAGATAACATGTAAATTTTCACATGAAAATAAGAGCTGCTTTAAAAAATTCCAAAAAGTGAGACTAATTATAGGGAATATTTTATAAAAAGGACATTTTTCTTAAAACAATAGCTCAGTAGGCATCTGCCTGCTACACTCTTCCTATGGTGAGTTGGTTAAGGAAACATCTTTCTCTCAACACACAGTTTGGACTTTGCTTTATGTGGAATTGGTTTAAATAAGCTGCTTTTGTGTACTTTCTACTTGTATCTTTTTATGACTCCAGTGACAATTACAGTTTAGAATGTAATTTTTTATTGTTATTACTGTCCCATTGTTTAAAATTGGCTTTATTTCCTACTGTCATTTCTTTTCTTTTGGAAGTATTCTTAAAATAGTCTCTATGTTTATGATGGCTTCTTTCCCAGTTTTGTTGAATTCAGCTTTCCAGGAATATCCATTAACTTAATTAATTTTGCAAAAATAGCATCCATACATTATTTAATCTAAAATGTTTTCAATTATGAGATGCACAATCATTTTACCTACCACTAATAAAAACTAAAAATGGTGTTGATTATAACATCAAGGAGATATAAAGATGCATCCAGATTTCTAGGATATTAAAATGTGAAAAACTGTATGTTTCTGAATTTATAAAATATAGAAAAATTACCATCAGTTTTATCATACATTTCTGATTATATAATTATACAGAATTATTTAATTACTTTCATGGTAGTTTTAGGCAAAGGGATACTTACTGTATTGCAGATTTAACGTAAAACAATGACTGCATTAAAATATATTGCAAGAGCTCTAGAAGATATCCTACTAGAATGAGTTCCCAAGTCATAACTTTGTCTGTTTTGTATGTATCCCAAGCACTTAGGAGTTACAATAAATACTTCTTACATGAGTTTATGAGTGAATCCATGTTTTATTAGAGATGTCATGTGTCTGTTTGAAGAAAAACCAAATCAAGCAAATAGGAATTATTAATCAGTGTGCTCCTTCTTAATGCTAGCTTATGTTTCTCAGACATCTTGCTCTTCTTGCAGTATAGCTTCTCAAGCCTGACTTTCTTTTCACTTTCTGCCAACTTCTTTCCATTTTATTTTCATAACTATTCATAATTATTACAATTATATGTACAATTCAGTGATGCATCCAACAAGGTTTTGTGAATTGCCATAAAAAACATTAAATGATGTAATTCACCATTTATGGCTCTCCATACTTGTACACTTAGAAAGTTGTTTGAAACTTATCTCTGGCTCTTGTTAATTATAAGGACATGGAAATTTAATTTATTCTTTTGTACCTTATTTTTATCCTTCTAATGTAAGTAGTATATCTCTTATAGATTTTGTATAAGGCCTAAACATGTGTAAAGTTCTTAATGGGTTTGTTCAAATAATAGCTGCTGGTGTTGGTTTTTCTGTTTTCCTCTTCAGACCTACTGTGTCCTTCAGGGCCCTACTCTGTGATGAGGGAGGCTGACCTTTATGGTCTTCATTACTTTGGCTCTCTTGTCCTTTCATTTATGGTTGGATTTGTAACTAGAGACAATGAAAAGAGATGAAAAGACAGGAGGAGTGACAATGAGGTAACCACTCTTCCCATTTTCTCACTGCCTGATTGTAGTTTGGGCAAGGATTCTCTTTTTCTATCTTCTTTCTATACCAAAGGTCACAGTTACTATTTTGTGCTCTTTATGCCATGGCTCCATCTATTGTGGGTCTTTTAATACTGCTCCCTCCTCACTCCTCCACCAGACATCAGGGGAATCAAGGCTTGCTGTGAACCTATGCCATGGTGTTTCAACATCCTTTGTTGATTTGTTTTTACTTTATTTAATTCTCCTCATTTAACCATTTGAGTATACCATTTATTTGCCCCTGGTATCCCAAGTAATATAATGCTGAATCATTTAATTTAAAACAAATATCATATTATTTTCTACAAGTCAATGAAGTATCATTAACAGTGATAAGATTGGGGGTTTCAAATCTTAAGTGTGTCACAGATAGCATAGACTTTCTAAGAAGTCAAAGGGATGTGTGTGTGTGTGTGTGTGTGTGTGTGTGTAGACCTGGGACTAGACTGAAGTTAGAATAGAGTAATGTCTGACAGACCACCCCGCAAGGCTTTTACACATTGTCCTTCCCTTCTATTTCCCCTCTCTTAAGTGTTGGAATTCAAGGGGGCTAAATCAAGTCTAATATAGACCAAATCTGAGGGTTTTTTTCCCAAATCTAGTGGGCATCAAAATTTTGGAGTGGGTGGGTGGGTTGAGGGGAGAGTGGTGATCCTCAGTGTTAGGCGGAGGCTTCCAAAACCATATAAGGAAGAGCTAGACCTGACAGGTGTTTGTAAGGATAATTAAGAAGGTTATGCCTGGTTTCCACTCAAGTAGCAATTACAGGAAGAAACAGGAGGACTGAAAAATTAAGTACAATGGCTATATACTGTGGGAGTGTAATAAGTGTAACAATCTTTTACTCAACTGGACACTCAATTGATAAGTCCATATTGCATCACAGAAGACTTGTGTGAAACGAACTATTCCTATACTTCTACCTGACAACCATATTTGGGGTCTGTGCAGGGCTGAGTTTGCAGAAAATAGACCATTATGAGTCATAAAGGTGAGACCGGGTCATACAAGCATTAACACGGTGTGAAGCAACACCATTTTATGTACAAATAACAATAGTTTTATTCAGCCTGGAAAGGAATTTAAAATAATTGGCTTTATGAAGCTTTCCCAATATTGAGTTAAATATTTCAAACACTCCAGTCAAATTATATCCTATGTATACCTCATTTCTCCCAGTTATCACAGTAGGACTACAGAGAATGTAATGTAGTGTTAAGAGGAAAGAAGTTACAGGGTCTGAGGTCAGATTTCCTTGATTTGAATCCCACCTCTTTCTGCTACTTACTCTCTGTTGTAATCCTTCACATTTATGTTTTTTTTTCCAATCTCTGTATGTCTCACTTGCCTCTACCAAGTTCTTTGGATTGGAATGCTACCTATTTATTAGAAATACTGTGAGGATTGTATAAAGTTATATATGCAAACCAACTAGTAGAATATCTGGCACACAGTATCTATTTAATACATCTTAGCTTTTTTGTTATACGTGCTTCTCCCCAACCAGATTCTATGAATACCTTGAGGTATTAATATAGCTATAAGATAAATAATACAATAGGTATGCATATTATTCATCTTATTTCATTTAAAAAGTTTATCATATGGGAAGTACTAAATAAATATTTGCTTTATGACTAAATGAGGTTAACTTGCCTTAAAATATGAACTTGAAGACAAAAGCAGAGCATATATATTATCTTTTATTGCAATTGTCACTTGAGTTTTCATGTTAATCACTAAAGAAGAGACTTAATACTTTACTGCATTTTAAATGTCTGTTTTTTTCAATATTATCATATTGATGTAAATGCATATTTATACCCTTGGGTACATATATACAGAAGCACCTTCACATTTCAGTTTCAATTTGTTCATAATGTAATTATTTTCCAAAAATTGAAAATCATATTGAAACAAAAACTAGTAATAAACTGTAGACATTAATAAGGGTGATGGTAAACTACTCATTTGTAATTCTTTTTATGGAGAATATCACAGATATTTTTAAATATTTTATTTAGTTAGTTTTAGAGAGAGGGGAAGAGAAGGAGAAAAAGGAGGAGAGAAATATCAATGTGTTGTTGCTCCTCGTGCTCCCCATACTGGAGACCTGACCTGCAACCCAGGCATGTGCCCTAAGAATCAAACCAGCGACCCTTTGGCCCTTTGGTTCATAGCCCATGCTCAATTCACTAAGCTACGTCACCCAGGGCCTCACAGATATTTTTATACCATGAAATTATATTGAATTAATTTGTATTAATTTGTATTAAACAATATACAGAGGGCAGCCAAAGCTATATAAACTGGTAAATAACCAATTAGCATTAACATATAAAAAAGTCTGTTTCTCCTGTTTATTAATTCTGAAATTTTTATTTTTATTTTATAAGAAATACTTTTTTAAATTTAAAAAACATGGAGGGTTTCCTGAAGGAAAATAAAGAACTATTACTATTAGTTTCAAAATGAACTATAAAGTAGGACCAGGCCAATGCACTGAAATAGCCAGGGAGAGTGTATGTCTTCATGCTTTATGGCTGTTTAGACAGTACCCATTTGAGTATCTTACTGTTTAAGAATATTTCTGTTAATATTTTATGCTTATTATGAGAGAAAAATAATATATAAATCAATAACAATCATTATTTTTCTTTTCTTTTTTTAAGATTTTATTTATTTATTTTTTAGACAGGGAAGGGAGGGAGATAGAGAGAGAGAGAAACATCAATGTGCAGTTGCTGGGGGTCATGGCCTGCAACCCAGGCATGTAACCTGACTGGGAATAGAACCTGCGACACTTTGATTCACAGCCCGAGCTCAATCCGCTGAGCTATGCCAGCCAGTGGCTATTTTTATTTTCTAACAAGCAAATGGAATTGCAATAAAGGTTTCACAAGTATAACTCATATAATATTCACAGAATCACTAGGTGATAAGAGATATAGAAAAAATCACATTTGTTTTTTCACTAGCTTCCCCAGTAATCAGCACTGAGCTTGAAATACATCTCTTATTCAATAATTATGTGTTAAACAAATGGATGGTCTTTCCTTTGAAGTAGGGCCTTTTTGGAAAAGTATTAGTTTTGTTTATTGCTCAAGTTTAAGTATTACTGAATGTACAACCTGAATCAAATTTACCCTTGTTTGGCCCAGTTCCCTACACTTGTGGATCCTCTAGGCCCAGGCTTTCAGTGAGAGAATGCCTGAGGGATGCCTTCACTTTATCATGTGTAGGACTCGGTAGAAGGAGGGAATTCCAGCCTAAAATTTCTAAGAAAGTTACTGACAAAAGCACTGTAATTAAAAGAAAAGCTTGCAAAAATCTAATTTGGATGCACATAAATTGAAGTCTGGAAAATATAACCATTAAAAATATCTTAGAAAGAGCATAGTCAGGATTTGCTAAGCCTCTTTTAAGATGATTGCATCAGTTAATAAAACATAAATAAAGAATAAAGTAGCCCATAGAAGCCAAAACCACAGGCTCAGATCACACTTACCAGAACAGTCACCACACGGAGGACCACTCCACGCATGTTATTCTCCAGTTTCTTGTCAGTCAGTGACCCATTCAGCCCAGTGACCGGGTTCCAGCATCCAAGCTGAAAAATAAAACAGCACCATCACTTTTATTCCAGAGGAGCAGTCCAACCACCTATGGACAGACCTTCCAGAGAACTGTGTGATAAATCTTGGAATAGCCCTGTGCAGGAAGGGTCCAGTGCAGGAAGGGCCCTGTGCAGGTTTTCTTTTTTACTAGTGAATGAGCAATCAAAAATACTATTTGATGCTTTTAAATATCATCACATGGCATATGACAGTACCTGAAATGCTTTAGGAGATTGGCCATGGACATCCGACTTAATGAGAAGTTATAAATACACCAATAACTCCATCCCAGTAATGCACTAATTGGAAGAATAATAGTGCATATAATTCTAGCATGATGTCTGCTTTAACATACCGATTGTTGCACAAGTTAGATGTTTTTACAGTTTCAATGGTTTTAATTAGATATTACACTGCTTTTATTGGGAAGGATTACTGCTTTTATCTAAGGAAAAATCATGTATATGGCTTTGTTGATTTCAAATATTCACAGTACATAAGACAATATAATTTGCCCTTTTTTGTCAGTGGCATCATTTAACTTGGATAATTTTGGCAACAGTCTTTCCCTTACAGTCTTGTCATGATTCACTGCTTTTTACTCTTCAAAACACTGGTTTAAATTTACATCTCCATGTAGTTCTTATCTCTTGTAATATCCAAATCTGATGACTACCAGTTTTAAAATTACTACCTATAAATCACAAGGCATAAAAATGGATGACTCTCAATTCAGAAATAATGAGAAAAGGAGGTGCTGTGACTTGAATTAGCAGATAACTGCTCCAGAAGCAAAGCTGCGAAGGGAATGCTGTAATGTGTATCTTGGGGAGAAATGTCATGCCATTAATCCTGATACCAAATCCATGAGCCTTCACATTTGGGATCCTATTCCACAACTACCAGCTTAAAAAATGCGACAAAGCCTTCAGTCACATTCAGAGAATGTTTTGGTTAACTGAATGGTTTAGGGGGCCACATGGTTATTTGGGCTGCTTCCTTCTACAGACTGTGATTTATTTCTTTGTGTTGCATTTTGTTTGTGGCTTCCAAAGTCATCAACATACTGGCAAGTATTTCTCACAAATAAATGATTCAGGTGCTTCCTATTAAAGCTTAGCTTTTCTTTGAGTTCCCCAAAAGGAATGTATTAAGAAAACTAAAATGTACATAATACAATGTGGGGCAAAAGTAGGTTTACAGTTGCTTGTATGAAAAATAATACAATAATTAATAAATAATAATACAAGAATATATTCTGTTTAGTGCACTCACAAATGTAAATCCACCTTTACCCTACCCTGTTTATGTTAAAAGAAAGGGATGTTACAATATAAACAAAAAGCCAGCTTTTTTCTTATTAAAATAATTTGGAAAAGGCTGCTAATTGTTGGTTTCAACTGTAAAAGCACATTAAATTTATGCAATGATGTGTCATTCTCAGTTACATAAAAAGTCTAATTAGAACTTTGATCCAATTAGCAAATCCAAATGTGTTGAAAGTCTAATTTAATCAGAAATACTGTAGTCCTCTTGTCAAAGTTAAAGCCTTATGAAATTTTTTTTGAGCTTTCTTCTCTTCTGAGGTCAACCAAAGTCTATCCTCAATTACATTGCTTGATGTGCACTTTTTCTGATGACTTTTTAAAGACTTTATTTCCCTAAACCAAATAGTGAAAAAGTGATCTACAATTATTAGGAGACGAGCTAAATTTCCAATGTGCTATCCATTTTACAATTATATTACTTAATTCTAAGCTGAATGAATAGCTTTTGCTACTTCATTTTGTTCATGATAAATATATCTAAGCTGCCAAAGTAAACACAGACGCTCACTTTTTTCACATTGTGTGTTTTTATTTTTAAATTTGGTAAACTTATTGTTAATTTTGCCTAAATAAATGATATCTATTAGTGTCAACCTGACCATGGTATTCTGGCGTGCCGACTAGTTAAAATAGTTTCCACTGGGATAAATAAAACTTGCTGAGAAGTTTGTTTCAATGATGCTCTGGAGAAACATTAAAAAATATATGGTTTCCACCTTCTTCTTAATTCTGTCCTCCCTTTCACGTAACTGAATATAGCTAATGATTTAAAAGTTCTAAAGTACACTAGTAGTGGGGGGTTTGAAATAACAATAATGAAAAAGTAATTGGAGTAGGTAAAGTAGGTAGATCTATCTTGTCTTCAGACCAGGATAATGATTTAAACATTATTTATAGCATACAGGATGTTTCTTCTCTCTCTTTTTTATTTTATTCACATTGATCTTCCAGTGGCCCTGTCTTTACGAACTCCACCCTCTCTTTGGTCCTTTGGGGAATTAATAAATAATAATACAAGAATAGATTACACTGTCCTGTATTCTATTTGACCAAAGAGTCAAGAGGCATTGAGTAAATTAAGGAAAGTAGTAGAAAAATGAAATGGACAAGAGATTCTAAGTCTCCACTTTGTGTGACCAACTTACTAAAGAAAAGCATGGGTCATAATTCATTTACCCTAAAGCCTGAGGATGCCTCTCAAAATGTATACCAAACATGAAAGATGAAGTAAACATCAGTGACAAGGAAAGGACTTGTTGCATGTTGCTTGTCAACCCAAAGAGGATGACTCCAAGACACATCATAATTAAAATGGCAAAATTTCAAACAATATTGCTAAATATTATTGCTAATGTGTTTTTGCTTTCTGTTAAAATAATTGCTTTATTTTTTTATCCCTAGACAAGGGTTCCAAATGATCCAATTTTTTCATAACTATAGCTTTTTGGTTTATCAATTTTAATGATTGTTTATGTGACCCAAGCCAATCAATGTCCTTCCTTGAAGTTTTATTTTTAATATCAAGTGTGTGCATGGTTGGTGAGTATATAGTGATGTGAGGTACTTATATATTTTAGTGTTTGGCCAGATTCTCTTACATATAAGACATAATTTTCTCCTTTGCTTAATGGCTTGATAAAGTTTTTACACCTTTATATTTTCTTCTTTTTTTCTTCCTCCTTCCCCCTTTCCTTTTTTCCTTTCTTTTTCTCTATCACACTCACATGCCTTTTGGTTATAGCATTTGTGAAGTTACTCCTGTTCTTATTAACAGCAGCCTATATTTTAGGATTGGTAATTCCTTTCACTTAACTCAGTTCTTCATATTCATGAACTCCAGTACTTAATGTTATTTGAATGTTAGCTGTGGATCATATGAACTGGGATTTTCAGAGACTGAATTCTAAGGTAAAGAAAGTATAAGACACAAAATCTCTGAAAAACTAGAAATAAAATATATCAACTCATCACATATAAACATTGGGCATAAAAAAATATATAAAAAAATAAGACTTCCAGTCAAGATGGAGATGTAGGTAAACAAGGCTTGCCTTCTTGCACAACCACATCAAAATTACAACTAAACTGTAGAACAACCATCATTCAGGAACATCAGAAATTGAGCTGAATGGACGTCCTACAACTATGGAATTAAAGAAGAAACTACAGTGTAACTGGTAGGAGGGGTAGAGCATGGAAGGGCTAGTCCAACGCTCATGTGCAGCAGATAAAATTTGGGAGGTATATATCAGTTATGAAGTGTCCCAGTCCCACATCAGGTCCCCCAGCCCAGAACTACAGTGCTATAAAGAGAAGTCACCATAACTTCTGGGTGTAAAGACCAGTGGGGACTGAGGCTGTAGAAGACAGAAACTACTGGATTCCCTGGCAGATTCTCTTAAACAGCTAAGGCACAGACTTACTTAGACATACTCCCTCAGAGCTCCAGCATGGGGGCAACAGATTGAAAGGCATCAGAGAATGTAGACAAACTGAACTGTACAGCATCAGTGGGAGAGCTGAAAGGCAGCTAGCTTTCTTCCCGACAGAAGTGCTGGCAGAGGCCACTGTTCCTTTTCCGGGGAGCCCTCCCCTCACAGAGCCACAGAGCTGGTAGGAAGGCACCATATCTGTAACTCCATCAATGGGGCTCACACTGTTTTTCCCACCCTGGTGATTCCCTCATTCCTTGCCCCACCCAACTTTTGGGCCTATCTGAGCTGTTTCCAGTGGCTTTTCCATATGAATGGCTTGTATTGGCCCATGCTTCAGATTTTTTAAATTATGTCAAACAAGCAGCATCTGGGTTCAGTGAGCCCCATACTTCTCAGTAAGTTGCCCCAGGTCTGGTACTAGCAGAAGCTGGCCTTAGTTCACAGCTTGGCCTTGCTGGGCACCTCCAAGCCCAGCACAAGTAGCAAGCATTTGCAGATTGTTTTGTAGCTTATGCTGTGTGACGTGGGATAGAACTCAGATAGTGACTGACCTTGGATGTGCCAACAGTAATTTATGCTCGACTACAACAGAGAGTATACACAGCCCGCACAGGGGGCACATTTGAGTACCCACTTGGGTAATAGAGCAAAATGTGCCTTTGGACCCCACAGGACACCTACTACATTAGGCCACTGTACCAATCCTGGGAGATGTAGAAGCTCTACCTAATACATGAAACAAACACAGGGAGCCTGCCAAAATGAGGAGACAAAGAAACATGGCCCAAATGGAAGAACAGAACAAAACAACAGGAAAAAAAATACTAAACTAAATGGAGACAAGCAAGCTACTAGATGCAGAATTCAAAACACTGGTTATAAGGATGCTCAAGGAACTTAGTGAAGACTTCAACAGCATAAAAAGGGGGCATGAATCCATAAAAAAGAGCCAGTCAGAAATGGAGGACATACTAATTAAAATAAAGAACAATTTATAGGGAATCAACAGTAGAATGGATGAAGCCAAGAATCAAATCAATAATTTGGATCATAAGGAAGAAAAAAACATTTAGTCAGAACAACAAGAGGAAAAAATTCCAAAAAAAGAGAATAGTGTAAGGAGCCTCTGGGACAATTTTAAGTGTACCAACATTCACATCATGGGGATGCCAGAAGGAGAAGAGAAAGAGCAACAAATTGGAAACCTACTGGAAAAAATGATAGCAAATTTCCCTAACTCAGTGAAGGAAACAGATATGCAGTCCAGGAAGTGCAGAGAGTCCTAAGCAAGGTGACTGACCCAAGGGGTCAGCCTCTTTGGACCCAAGGTGGCCCAAAGAGGCTGACCCCAAGACACATCATAATTAAAATGGCAAAGGTTAAAGGCAAAAAGAGAATCTTAAAAGCATCAAGAGAAAAGCAGTTAGTAACCTACAAGGGCGCCCTCATAAAACTTTCAGCTGATTTCTCAAAAGAAACTTGGCAGGCGAGAAGGGATTGGCAAGAAATATTCAAAGTGATGAAAAGCAAGAATCTACAACCAAGATTACACTACCAAGTAAAGCTATCATTTTTAATCAAGAGACAACCCTGGCTGAGTGTCTCAGTGGACTGCGTACTGGCCTGTGAACCAAAGGGTTGCCAGTTCAATTCCCAGTCAGAGCACCTACTTGGGTTGCAGGCCAGATCCCCAGTTGGGGACATGTGAGAGGCAACCACACATTGATGTTTCTCTGCCTCTCTTTCTCCCTCCCTTCCTCCCTTTCTAAAAATAAATTACTTTTAAAAAGAAAAAAGAGTCAAAGGATAGATAAAAAGCTTCCCACACCAAAAAAAAAATCCTAAAGTAGCTCATCACCACAAAACCAGCATTACATAAAATGTTAAAGGGCCTTCTTTAAGAAGAAGACAAGGATAAAAAAATATTAAGAATAATAGGGCAGCAAATACATATTTTTCAACAAATGAATCTGAAAAACAAAATAAACAAACAGAACAGAAACAAAGTCATAGATAAAGAGAACATTTTGATGGTTGCCAGTGGCAGAGGATTGTGGGGAAAGGTGAAAGAGGTGAAGGGATTAAGAAGTACAAATCAGTAGTTGCATAATAGTCACAGGGATGTAAACTACAGCACAGGAAATAGAGTAGCCAAAGAACACACATGCATGACCCATGGACATGGACAACGGTGTGGGGATTGCTTGAGCGAATGAGGCAGGGTCTGGGTAGAGGGGAGCAAAGGGGGACAACTGTAATAGCATAATCGATAATATAAAATTAAAAATAAATACATAAAATAAAAAGACCAATTCTATCTATAAAAAATAAAAAAGGAAAATAATATTTATTTCTTATATTGAATAGAACAGTTTTTAAAAATACTTTCTAAATGTCACCATGGTACTGAACTCTTAATACATGATCTCACTTAAGCATCAAAATAAGTTTATGAGAAGGTGCTATTATCATTGTTACATTGTAAGCACAGAAACTAAGTAATCAACTAAGGTCACATATTTGCTAAGAAAGGAAACAAGACTTAAACTAGTGCTTTTTAAAGTGTGGATTCAATTTTTATAAAATGTGGTGCTGCCTTACAGTTTAAAGACTGTTCATTGACACAATCTATTCAAGGTTAAGTAGAGAAGTTACTCTTATTTTATAGTCAAGGACACTGAGATTCAGAACTGTTTAAAAGCTGGCTCAATATAATAGCTAGTGAATTCACATTTTGTTAGTACAATTCTAAAGGCAAAATCATCATGTGTCATTATTTTTGTAAAAATTATTATCACATAAACAAGAGCATAGAGCTTCACATACATTAATTACTGTTAAAAACCACCCAACGAAAAAGGTATCATTACTATTTTACAGAAGGAGCAACTGAGGATGAGATGTTCTGTTTCTTCCATTGTGTTATCTTTTATCCACTCAAAGAGTCAAGAGGCATTGAGTAAACTAAGAAAAGTAGTAGAAAACTGAAGTGGACAAGAGATTCTAAATCTCTACTTTGTGTGACCAACTTACTAAAGATAAGCATGGGTCATAATTCATTTACCCTAAAGCCTGAGGATACCTCTCAAAATGCATACCAAACATGAAAGATGAAGTAAACATCAGCAACAAGGAAAGGAAATGTTGATTATCCCCATCATTTTGAAAGATTTCTCAAGTGCTAAGTTTCTTTAATTTCTGTTCATATCCATTCATTACCCAGAGGTTCACCTCAAGCTATTCTATTTGATTGTAGTAACTCTTCCAATCATAAGCAATAAAAATGAGTTCATATAGATCCAAATTGAATTTGTATCTTCAATGGGTCATATTCCTTGCAGCACAGCAAGATTGACAGGCATAGTGTTTGATAAAAACTAGAAGAATTTCACTTAGGTTCAATTGTGAGGCTCATCTAACAACTTCCCTGGTTACATTGTTTGAAATTTCATTAACTTGACTTCCCTGGCTATGTGGAGAAAGTCCTTTTTGTCTGGTTGTGTTTTGCTTTTCGATCTTTTTTTTTTAAACAATGAAACCACAGACTAATAAAGAAAATGCAGAAAATCTCCTTTCTTGGTAAGTAATAATAAAAGTGGCCCCTGCAGTACCTGAGATTTACAGAAAGTCATAATGTTGATGGCAAAAAAAGACTTACTATCTTCCATGGTCTGGCAGTCTAGACAAAATTTAGAATTGATGCAAAAATAAAAAGTAATTCAATTTCCTTTCAATTACCGTATATCGATTTCCTATAGTATTTTCTGGTTATTGCTCAAAGTCATCTTAGAAGCTTAAAAAATGCTTAATGCTTTAATTATTTCCTTCATTGGAGCATTAGCAATAATAATCTTGTAGCTTTCTGTTAAAATCAATGTAATATCTTTTGTTCAACTAACTGGTTGATGTATTTGTATGAGAATAGTAGTATGCTCCTACCTAACATCACATGTTATGTCATTAATATAATACCCAAGTTTTAAATATTTATTTTTGCCCTCAATGTTTTCACTTTTCATTTGTCCATGGGCTTTAAAGGATGATGTTGGACTTACTTTCCTATTTTTCAGGCAGTGCTACAATGTCAAAAGGAGCCGAACTGTTCAAGTTTAATTTTACGCTCAGTAGCATGTTGGCTTTAATAACAGGAGTCAAGAGAGCTCTTAATTGGATACCAAATGGAAATCCCTACATTTATAGCTTGTATTCATATGGAACCAACGAAGCCTAGTTGTAGTACCAAATCTCCAGCTGCAGGACACAAAATATCCACTGTGCTGAGATGTTGCCAGCCACTACATTTCCTTTATTTGCTTTCTAAGCCTTCAAAGGAAAAGAGGAAACAACGAAGGCATAGGCAAAGTAGCTGAAAGCCAACCCATTAGAAATATACAGCTTTTATTTGGTAGATATTAGTTCTGTAATGGATTAAAAGTTAAAAAAAAAAAAAACAATATATGGCAGGTTGACTCCAAAACAGTTTTATGGAGTTAAACTGGAATGTTGTTCTTTTTGATATTATAGGAATGCAGTGTGCCAGTAATCCCTCCAATAATAATTTTCTGTATGGAATTTCCCCCTGTAAAATAAGTTCAGTTGGTAACTTTTGCTCCTTTGTTGAAATTTCCTCCTGGCTAGCGTAGCTCAGTGGATTGAGCTCGGGCTGTGAAGCAAAGTGTCGCAGGTTTGATTCCCAGTCAGGCCACATGCCTGGGTTGCAGGCCACAGCTCCCAGCAACCGCACATTGATGTCTCTCTCTCTCTCTCTCTTTCTCCCTCCTTTCCCTCTCTAAAAATAAATAAATAAAATCTTTTTTTTAAAATATTGCCTTTAAAAAAAAGAAATTTCCTCCTAGGTTTCTATTCCTACAGTTTGGTCATTACCATGAACTAGTGGTTGTTCTTTAGATTATGTGGAACAGCCTTAGCACTTAAACTTCTTCAGGATAAAATGTCTTTGAAAGTCAGAAAAAAAATCCCGACTTGACCTCTTATATTTCTCCGTATTACTGCTGAAAAAACTTTCTGCTGTATGTAAAACTGTATTTACAACAAGATGAGCCTAAGTGATTTTCACAAATAAAGACTATAAACATGAGAAGCCATATATACATATGAAAATAGCTCAGAGTTGTTCTATGTAGCCATAGTGGCCTCTCTCAGACATCACTTGGTATTTAACTGATTTAATGATATTCTAACATCATTATACATCTTCCCTTCTTTTAAAATAATTAAGGGTGTAAAATTACTATTACTGTTATTTAGAGGCAATATATCATAGTGGTTAAACTCAGAAACTCTAAAACCAGACTACTTAGTTCTGACACTGCCGGGCCTGTGATGTTGGGCCTCAATTTTCTCACCTTTCAAACGGGAATAGTAAAAGTGGCTTCCTCACAGGGTTGGTGGAAGTGTTAATTGACAATATATGTCAAGTGTTTAGACATGTTCTTGGTCATGAAAACTAAAGAGGTGTTCATTATTGTTATTCCTACAATAACAGTGTTTTGTTGGTTGTTCCGACTGACCATCTGCAGTCACTGATTTTAGTGATGGAACATATGTCTAAAAATATAGTTCTTAACTTTGGCACCATCTTAATCATTTTTGTGTGTGTCATATCTATTACAGTGTTTTGTACAAGGAAAATAATTATTTTAATGAAATTTAAAAAAAATATTAATTTACAATGTTGAATGTAAATCATCTCTATCGCGCTTTAGATTTTTGTCCCCAATCTAAAAGTCTCAAGACCAGAAATTTCCTTATATTCTATTCTTTCTAACACCTATGCTTAGATATCTCAAAGGCACCTCAAATATTTAAAAGATGAAGCTCAGAATCTATTCCCTATCATCCATCCAGTTCCACTAGCCAGAAACCAAGAAGGCAGTTTACCACTTAACATCTAATTCATTGGTCTTCTATAAATTTCACTTCTTTAAAAAAAAAAATCCCTACAATCCATTTAACTCTACCTTCAAGATGATTCCAAATTATAGCCAAATTTGAAAACCAGTGATTTAATTTTTTAATATATCTTATTGATTATGCTATTACAGTTGTCCCTTTTTTCTCCCCTTTCTCCCCTCTGCCGTGTATCCACCTCCCACCAGCATCCCCCCACCCCAAAAGTTCATGTCCATGGGTTATACATAAGTTCTTCAGCTTGTCCATTCCCTATACTATTCTTAACCTCCCCTGTCTATTTTCTACCTACAATTTACGCTTCTTATTTCCTGTACCTTTTCCCTTGTTCTCTTCCTTCCCCCTCCCTGCTGATAACCCTCCATGTGATCTCCATTTCTGTGATTCTGTCCCTGTTCTAGTTTTCTTAGTTTGTTTTTGTTTTTGTTCTTTTTGGGTTCCATTGTTAATAGTTGTGAGTTTGTTGTCATTTTATCGTTCATAGTAGTTTTGATCTTTTTATTTTTCTTAGATAAGTCCCTTTAACATTTCATATAGTAAGGACTTGGTGATGATGAACTCCTTTAACTTGACCTTATCTGGGAAGCACTTTATCTGCCCTTCCATTCTAAATGAAAGCTTTGCTGGATAGAGTAATCTGGGATATAGGTCCTTGTCTTTCATGACTTGGAATATTTCTTTCCAGTCCCTTCTTGCCTGCTAGGTTTCTTTTGAGAAATCAGCTGATAGTCTTATGGGAACTATCTCCTTTTGCTTTCTGTTTTTAAGATTCTCTCTTTACCTTTAACCTTGGTTAATGTAATTATGATGTGCCTTGGTGTGTGCTTCCTTGGGTCCAACTTCTTTGGGACCCTCTGAGCTTTCTGGACTGGCATGTCTATTTCCTTTGCTAGATTGGGGAAGTTCTCCTTTATTTTTTCAAATAAGTTTTAAATTTCTTGCTCTTCCTTTTCTCTTTCAGGCAACCCTATAATTCAGATGTTGGAATGTTTAAAGTTGTTCCAGAGGTTCCTAAGTTTTTCCTCATTTTTTTTGAGTTCTCATTTCTTCATTTTGTTCTAGTTGAATATTTATTTCTTCCTTCTGCTCAAAATCATTGATTTAAGTGCCTCTGAAAACCAATGATCTTAAAAACATAGTTTTCCTTGATTGGCAGAATCTTAAACACTTGCCATTATTCAATAAATTACTTAATTCATTTTAACTCATCCTTCAAATTTCAATGTGAACATAGATAGCTCAAGGTAAACTTCCCTGACCACCTGTCACTACCGTAGGCTAGCTTATGTCACTCCAATACTGCATCATGTTCCTCTCTTTTATAATAATATCACAGTTATATTTAATCTGTATTTTATATGATTAATATTTATTAATATTAACAGTTATCTGTCACTTTCCAAGGGGATCAGGAAAAATTATCATCTTGTCTCCCCCTTTAATAAACACCTAGTTCCTATCACAAAGTGGGGATTCAATTTTCATTGAATACTTAACAAATTTAGGTGATTTTTAAACAAGAAACTTATATCTTGTAGTGATTGTTGTTTTTTAAAATGATTCCTTAAATGAAGTTCTCAATATATATAGCCAAGACACCGTGCTGCCAGCCAATAGGTGAGCTTTTTAAGTTTTTTTTTTAATTTGGAATGTAAATTAGCAACTCTCATTCTTTCTGGGTGCAGAAAGGGTATAATAAAAATCTTCCTGTGATCTTTCTTACAGATCTGTTTAATGAAGATCAAGAAATGTTTTACAAAAGTTTTCAGTATGAGGAATGATGATATATCCTTACTCTGTAGACAATAAGATGTCATATTAGGGCTCTAATTCAAACAATTATATGACAACAATAGCAATACTAAGAAATTGAGTACTAGGTAACCTCTGCCAGGTGCTTCCTATATCCAAGACCTTATTTTAAGGCCTGTATCTACACTGTTTCACTAGAAAGAAAACCAAAAAATATCCATAAAATAGAGACTTTTGAGAATGAAACATTACCCACCTAGAAGAAAGCCCTCTCAAGATAACAGAATCCTCTTGTGGTCCAAAACTGATGAGTGGTTTTTTTTTGGGGGGGGGTTTGGTTTTTTGTTTGTTTGTTTGTTGCCTGACATGGGCAATTACAATGGCTTTACCTTCAAGGCCTGGGAAATGAAAGTGTAGTAAAGAACCCAGGCCCCTTTGGGGCCTTTTATGAAATATCAGCGTGCTGAGCCCAGGAACCTCCAGAGCCACTGGGGCCCTGGCTGAAGCTTCCTTGAAGAGTTCAGAAGAGGGGATAACCTTGAAGACACTTTAATCTATCTTTATACTTAGTATGTCTCCATTCCTATCCCTTCTCTTATCCCTCCCCAGCCAGGCCCCAGGTCCTTAAAACTGAAGGAACATTTTGATCAGGTTTCCCTCCCACCGTGAGACAATTCCCCCCATCTGTATTGATACAATTGACCCTTGCCTGGTGCCATTCTGTGAGGAGTCTGGACTTTTTCTCTAGGCTCAGTTTTCCAATAGTAGTAGGTAAATAAAGGCTTGATTGTTATTCTCATTTTGACTTTTCTAATCAACTGCTCCCACAGCTCGTAGCTCAGTGCTCCCCAGCTCAGCTCTTGACTTATCTCATTTTATAATGATGGTTCACTTTCATTAAAGACTTCTTGTGAGATAGACATTGTGCCAAGCTCTGCCTGTCATTTAATTTATTTTTGCTATAATCTTATCAGGCAAATAGTATAACGATCCTGATTTTAACAGATGAGAAAATAGAGGATTAAAGATCTTAATTGGCCTATTCTAGGTCACTCAGATGACAATTGAAATACCCAGTATTTGAAACCAGGTAGTTTAGTCCCAGAACTTGCTAGGCCATTTTGACCTCAATTAATAACAAACCTTTTCAGGGAAGAATAGAGCAAGAGGAATAGCCCCAAATGGCTCTGAGTTCCTGTTTCCATAGTTAGCTGTATTTGTTTCGGGGTCCTTGAGAAGTTGAAATTTCCTTATAAGAAAAACCCTCTTTCTTGCCTCGGGTATCAAATTGAGTTTCTGTCACATGGAACGAAAAAATTTATAGCTAATATACGTGGATATTGCTAGATTTTGTGAATATATTTTATAACTAAGTCAATTTAGGAAAAAAAAGATAACTTTTTAAAGAGTAAGGAAAAATTAAAGAACATTGGACTGGCTATTTGAGGACCTAGTATGAACATTTAAGAATACTCAAGTAAGAACATTTTTGAATCAGTATCTTCATCTGAAAATGAAATGGTTTTTAATGTAAATGAATTTGAAGTCTTTTCCTACAAATCATCAATGGGATTCTTATTACTAGTGATTGGGTCAATTTTGTGAATAGTTTCTTATAAAATGAGCAAGCCAATTTAAAAAGTATATTAAGGCCATGCATATTATTGATAGTGATACATGGAGAGCTGATGGGATTATTAAGCTGTGGGTTCCACAAAGACAAAGATCATTGTCTGTGTTATTTACTGATGCACATCAAGCACCTACAAAGTTCACATACAATACATATCTGTTGAATGAACAAATAGGTTTTATTTTTCCCAAAGAATAAGTTAAATCTTAGTGACTACAGGATTTTGTAGCATGTAGGTTTTATCGCTAGTTGAGGGATAAATTAGCTAATCTCGTAATATCCTTTGTAATTCTACAATTGTTTTATATGACAGATATATAGCAAGACTCATTCCTGTGATGGACAAAAGAGAATTTATCGTTCAAAATTTCCAAAGAACTCTTATGATAAGCAGTAAAAGCAGCCATTGCATTCAGTTTATGTGATGTCCATGCTGACATGGCACTTTTGCCTACGTCGGTGTAATTTCTTTCTTTCTGGCTCCCTTTATGTCAGATGCTTATACTTATGTGCAATATGTGGGTGGAATGTTTGGGTTTCACAAGTAATGGTGAATCACCAAATGATTTACTCTATCTCTGAGTATTTTTACTAGCTTTGAAGACAATTTTTATTTCATTGAAGGATATTGCAAACATTTAAACAACTGAGGCTCCCATATTATCAAGCATGTTTAAATATGCAGACATATTTTAAAAAGAGTTGTTATTTTTGGTGGATATATGTGCTTTTCCAATTACTCTTTTGAAATTAATGATTTTAAATATGTTTCCCTGTATATACTTCTATTGGTGATTATTAGCTATAATCACATACATATGATAAGTATAGGAAAAGTCAGAGATACTTGGAAGAGGTCAGGATTAACTGATCACAATAATCTGCAAGAGACTTAGCAATAACCTAGTGGACTCTAATACAAAACTATACATAGCATATATATGTTATTCTTCCACCACTTAATCTTTATTAATCAACAAGGTAGTTATGCATTAAACACCTGCTGCACTTGTATTATGGGATACAAGGAAACACAGAATATCATCTTTCACTTCCAAGAGTTTTTGATATTTTCAAAGTGACCAATAAGGAAATCTTTTTTTTTTCTTTTGTAAAAGAAAAACCTACAAGAAAGTCCACTAGGCAGTCTATTACTGATTTCTGGAAGACATATAAGTAATAAGTGCTCTGTATTTAAAGGAGGAAGATAATCTGTGAGAAAGGTTCAGACTTCATCAAATAAAATGATTTGAAAAGCAGAGCACAATATAGTAGTTTATCTGCAAGAGGGCCACAGAAAATTACTCCTAAGCCTGTGCGTGCATACCAATGTTTCATCAAGAAGTAGAGTCCATTACCCCTGTCCTTGAATCTGGGTTAACTCTGTAACTTGCTTTCACCAGTAGAGTGTGGTAGAAGGAATGATACACGATTTCTGGATCTGGGCCTCTAGAACTCTTGCAGCTTTTCTTTTTCACCTTTGAAACCAACAATCAAGTAAGAAAGAGTCTGGGTTAGAATACTGAATAATGAGAGAGTATGTGGTAAGATAAAGGAGTCATATGGAGGAGAATTAAGGGAGCCCAGCCAATGACCAGTACCAAGTTCTCAGACCTGGGGTGACATCATCTTGGATCCTCTGACTCCAACTGAACTACTCCAGTTACCATGTGGAGCAGAGGTGATCTGTCCCCTCTGAACTCTGCCTGAATACCAAAGCCACAGAACACATGGAAATAAAATAGATTTTGTTTTATTTTTTATTTTTAATTAAATTTGGCATTTCTTTTTCCTCTTTTTTTTCTTTTTAAGTTAAATTTGGCATTTCTTTTTTTTCTCTCTCTCTTTTTTTTAGATTTTATTTATTTATTTATTTATTTATTTATTTTTTTTACAGAGGGAAGGGAGGGAGAAAGAGAGAGAGAGAAACATCAATGTGCAGTTGCTGGGGGCCGTGGCCTGCAACCCAGCATGTGCCCTGACTGGGAATCAAACCTGTGATGCTTTGCTTTGCAGCCCACGCTCAATCCACTGAGCTATGCCAGCCAGGGAGAGATTTTGTTTTAAATCAGTTAAAGTTTGGGGGTGTTTCATTACACAGTAATGATTAAACAAATGGCTTATGGACATTCAATGGTCACCTTTGCCTTCAAAAATTACTGGATACTCAAGGTTTCTACAAGGTATAGAAAGTTGTACATATATGTACATATTTTAGAGATATTTTTCATGTTCCCAATACTTTTCTTTATATCTTAAAGCTTTTTTGCAAATTAAAAAAAGTTTCCCTTTTGCAATTCTGAGACATTCCTATATATACTTTCATCCTTGTGTTACCTGATGGAAACACTTTCAAAACTGTCTATGTTTTGGAAAACAAGGTACGATAGATCATGATTTGTTTTCTATGGTTGCCATGACAATTACTGCAAAGTTAGTAGGTTAAAACAACAAAATTGGTTCTCTCACAATTCCAGAGGACAGATCTGAAATCAAGGTGTCGGTAGGGCCATGCTCTTTCCAAAGACTCTAGGGGAGAATCTTCTTTCCTTGCCTCTCCCAGCTTCTGGTGGCTCCATGCATCCCTTATCTGTATAACTCCTGTCTTGCCTCCATCTTCACACGGCATCACCTCTTCCCCCTTCTCTGTCTCAAATCACCCTCTGCCTTTCCTTTATAAGGATATTTGCCATTGGCTTTATGGCCCACCTGAATAATTCACAATGACCTCATCTTGAAATCCTTCTCTTAACTATAACTCAAAGACTTTTTATTTTTCCCAAATAAGGTCACAATTATGGGGTCTGGGGATTAGTTCATGGAGGGGGAAATTTTATATATATATCCCAGGTGGAAGGGGATACTCAACTCACTACAGATTACAATTTTAAATTCTCATTTTAGTATCAAGCTTTTTTTATTAGGCCTATTTAATTAAAATACACTCTTTAGAGAAAGACATAGTTTTTTGAGATCCAAACCTTTGGGGACAATTGACTTCCTGTATATATTGATTAATTTAAGTTTCCCCAAATTAGAATTGAGAAAGTACTTGCCAAACAGTAATGAGTTTGCCCTTGTAGCATCTCTCAAATAAGTCTCTCTTGGGTGCTTATTACCTGGGGCATTACTCTAGAATTTAACCACTTACTTGTCTATTTTCCTGGCAGAAATTTTAGTTTTTTGATGGCTGGAGTCACCTTTTTATTCATTACAATACCTTCAGAATTTTTATGTCACTAAGTTATAGTAGACAATCAATACATGATTTTGATTCAAAATATTTATCTCTTTATTCTCAATATATTGTACTTAGTTTAATAGGTACATCGGTAAGCTTATTATTCCTTAGCCATACACAGGTGCATTTTGAATATATCTTTTATCTGCTATGGAGAAAATAGTATAGTAGTATAGAAAAAAGAGATTTCTCATTTATCTACCACAATCTACGTTTGGCTTTCTAAAGCCAACTGCAGAAATTGGAAGGGACAGAATATGCTATGTGTGATTACCTACAGTCAGACATAGATTCTGAAATCAGAGAGAATGAAAGTGCACCCACCTGAAAAATGTTTAAATAATTTTTACAATCTGTATTTCTATCAATATATTATTCAGTCAACATTTTGGTTAATCCTTAGTTCAATAATATTTAAATGTATAATTTGTCTTATTTAAAATCACAAGTAAAGAGACAGAATAAACATTTTTATTTAAGATTTTATTTATTTTTAAAGAGAGGGAAGGGAGGGAGAAAGAGAGGGAGAGAAACATCCGTGTGTGAGAGAAACATTGACTGGTTGCCTCTAACACACACCTCTAGGGAGGAATGGCCTGCAACCTAGCACGCGCGGTGACCAGAAATTGAACTGGCAACTCCTCACCTTGCAGGATGATGCTCAACCAAGCCGTGCTGGTTGGGGCCAGATTAAACTTTTAATAAAAGTTGGTTATATATAATAAAATCTTATTATGAAAATATATGTTTCCTATCATATTCTCTATGTAAAGCATACACATAGTGTATTAAGAAAGTATGTCTTAAGACATACTTCCTTAATATAGAGAATCAATAACAAAGTGTCAATCTTGTCTTGCTAACAATTCAGATCACAATTTATTGAGGATACAATCACTAATCAATCTTGGCCTTCTATACATAGTAGGAATTATTCAGGAGGTAACAAAGGAAGTCTCACAAAGGGATGTTCTGTCCAGCTGAAGAAATGATACTCAACTAGGAGCTTACTCAAGAAGTTATCCTCTCAGAAAACAAATTGTAACTTCCTAAGTTACAGATGACTCGAACAATCAGATGCACAAAGGGTTCAATCTACAGGATAAGATACAGACTCAGAAGAGAATCTGACATTTGGGCAGTCTCAGAAAATCTGGAATAAAAATTTGGAATATAAACAGACTAAAACTGAGACCATTTTCTTAGACATACCTTGAGGAGTTCCTCTAGCTCTTTAATAAAAATCCACTTAAAAATTAATACTAGAATCCCATCATCTGTGCTTATAAATTTTGTGAACCATGTATGGGATTTTATTATTATTGTGGCTTAATTTATCAATAATTCCCTTTATGAAAGAAGCTGGTTAATTTATGATGACAACTATAGAATACTTAGTGGAGAAATAAATAAGAACCTTCCCTTACGTGATGCAGCTTTAACAAGGTTTATTTCTCAGGAATATTGACCCAGTCATTATAATAGACCTTCCTGTATAATCCTCTACCAAAATTAGAGATATCGGGTGCTTTTCACACAAGAGAAAACCATTTTGGAGATTTATTAAAATGTAATTAATTTTAAGAGGTATTAATTTGGGTAAAGTAACAAAAATTCTCTGGATTTAAACATTAAATTATTTTTGAAGCACAGATACAGAGAAAATAGGCATAAATTCTGTCCAAGTCATTGTATCTACCACTGACAGAGGGCTTACTGTGAATCTGAAATTGGGCTGAACATTTACATTAATTATTTTATTTAATGTTAATCACAAAGCCCTCTTAGTTTTGAACTATTAAGACATAAAATTTCTGAAATTTTATAATTTTACATGAAAATTGAAATTGCTTATGTAGTAATCAAAATACAGATGTAAAACAATTTTGTCTTAAATTCTATCCTTGTTCACTGAATACATAAGTAATCAGAAGATTAACCTTTTTGCAAAAATGATTTTTATAATACAAGGTTATTATGAAAAATAAAATAGAAATTGTGGACTTTGAGACTGATTTTAGTTCTGACAAAGCTGTTTTCATTCAGAGGGAAAATACTATTGAAACACTTCAAACACAATCTCAATTCTAAAAAATATTATTACAATATATTATGCAATCAAACTAACAGCTGAATTGGACATATTTTGAAATGTATTTGAGACAGAAAAGCATAAAATGATGAGCACTATTCTGTGAAGTGTAAGTTTATTGAGCTGAACTTTGTCAGAGAAGCAGCTGGACAGGTTACCAGAGGTGTCTAGAATAGTGTCCTAATGAAAATAGCATCGAAGTCAATACTTATATTAGGTATTTAGTTGGAGAGCAGAAACACTTTCCTTCAACTAGAGCTTGCTCTGATAACATCATCCAGCTCCCTACTGCACATAATTAACCATACAAAGAAAATTCAAGAGACAAACAGATTGACTCACCAAAAATCATCATTAGTTCAGGGGAAATAATAAAAACCTAAAAAGACGTACCAACTAACACCTTGTAAACATTTATAAAATTTAACTTGCTGGTATAAACCTTTCCAACTTTTTATTATGGAAAATTTAAAATATATATAGAGAATTGAATCATGAACCTAAATACTCATGGACTTCATAAAGCAATTATCAGCTCATTTCCAGTCTTGTTAACTTACATATTTCTATGCATTTTTTGCCACAGTCCCTCAGATTTATTTTAAACAAATGCCAGATAATACCTAATTTTATTCTTAACTATTTTAGTATATATCTCTCAATATTAAGAGATCATTAAGAAAACAATCACAATACTATTATGCTCCCTAAAATTTATAATAAATTCTCAATATTGTGAAATATCTAGTCAATATTCAAATTATCCTTATTAATTCAAATCAAGATCCATATTTTACAATAGTTAATGTGTGTTTTAAGCCTCTTTATTAATGGTTCTTCACTGATTACTCTTCATTTGTTCCTTCAATTTATGTGTCAAAGAATTAGTCATATTTTCTATAGTCTTCCAAGGTCTATGCTACTTGATATGTTTCTCTGTCCATTATATTTTTTATAAATTAGTAAATACAGAGGATTGATCAACTTCATTATAATATTTGGCATTAGTTTAGTTTTGTTTACTTTAAACAAGAGACATAACATCTGTCTTGTCTGTTAGTAATATCATCAGCTATTGATGTTCACTTATGACTTTCATCAGCATTATATGGGCTAAAATGTGTTCCTTTAAAATTTACATGTTGAGACTGCTAGTCAACATGGAGGCATAGGTAGATATTCTTTGCTCCCTCACAGAACCAAAAGAAGGACAACAAAAATATAAAAACAAAAAACAACTAGAACTGACAGAAAATCAAACTGCATGGAAATCCAACAACCAAGAAGTTAATGAAGAAATATTCACCCAGGCTGGTAGAAGTGGGAGACAGAGGAAGCTGAGTCAGAGGGGATATGTGGCAAGGCCACTGGCTGACTGGGCCATCCCACATTCACGTGTGGTTAAACTGGGAGTAACAAATGAGTGAGACAGACCATGCAACCCGGGATTCCAGCACAGGAAAATAAAACCTCAAAACCTCTGGCTATTAAAATCTTTGGGGGTTGCAGTGGTGGGAGAAATTCCCAGTCTCACTGGGTAGTCTATTGGTGGGACCCATGGGTCCTAGAATTTACAAAAGCCTACCCACCTGGGAATCAGCACCAGAAAGGCCCAATTTGCTTGTAGCTAGAAGGGGAAGGGACTAAAGTAGGGCAAGAGCCCAGAAGGCAGCATTTTTCCTTGTCTGACCTCTCCCCCACATATAGCACCACAATACAGCAATGTGGGTTGCTCAACCCTGGCAAATACCTAAGGCTCCACCCCTTACAACATAACAGATGAGCCAAGACAAAGAAATATGGCTCAAATGAAAGAACGGATCAAAACACCAGAGAAAGAACTAAATGATGAGGAGATAGCCAACCTATCAGAGTTCAGAAGACTGGTAATCAGGATGCTTACAGAAATTATTGAGTAAAGTTACAAAATAAAGACATGAAGGCTTTACAAAGTCAAGTAAAGAAAAATATACAGGGAACCAACAATGACGGGAATGAAACCGGTACTCAAATCAACAGTTTGGAGCAGGTGGAAGAAATAAACATTCAATCAGAACAGAATGAAGAAACAAGAGTTCAAAAAATGAGGAAAGGGAGGACTTTTGACCAAGACGGAAGCATAGGTAGACACACTGTACCTCTTTCCACAACCAAAAGAAGGATGACAACAATAATTTAAAAACAAAAAAAAACAACCAGAAAATTAAACTGTATGGAAGTCCGACAACCTAGGAGTTAAAGAAGATGATCTTCCAGACTGGTAGGAGGGGAGGAGTCGAGCAGCCTTCAGCAAAGCGTCAGCTGGTGGACCCAGCAAGGCAGCAGATTACGGAACGGGATGCAGTGCACAAGGCTGGCAAGTAGCAGCTGGTGGACTGGGCAGTCCCACATTTGCGCACAGATAAACCTGGCAAAACTGGGGCGCAGGATGCTCCCAGTTTTTTTGTATGATACATAATTCAGAAGTTTATTTTAAGCTTTTCAATTAAGAGGGAAGTGGGGTGGGCACACTTCTTTGTTTTTGTTGCACCTGCTAAGTCAAATAACAATTTGAAGATGAATCTAAAGTTAGAAACCAAGTGAAATGAATGCTCTGGGAAGGGATGCCATCTATCATGGGGAAAAAAAGAAAAAAAATAAATAAACAGGGAAAGATTTGGAAAGATATTAAGCAAATGTGCAAATCTTATTTAAGAAAAAAAAGGAATGCTTTTAATTCATCTATGTATCCTTGGTTTATGAACTGCCATGGCTTAGCAAAGGAAAATGTACAGGGAACCAATAGTGAAGGGAAGGACTCTGGGACTCAAATCAATGGAGTGGACCAGAAGGAAGAAAGAAACATCCAGCTAGAAAAGAATGAAGAAACAAGAATTCAAAAGAATGAGGAGAGGCTTAGGAACCTCCGGGAGAACTTCAAACATTCCAGCATCTGAATATTAGGGGTGCCAGAAGGAGAACAGGAAGAGCAAGAAATTGAAAAAACTTATTTAAAAAAATAAAGAAGGAGAACTTCCCCAATCTGGCAAAGGAAATACACTTCCAGGAAGTCCAGCAAGCTGAGACAGTCCCAAAGAAGTTGGATCCAAGGGGGAACCACCAAGGCACATCATAATTACATCACCCAAGATTAAAATGAAGGAGAGTATCTTAGAAGCAGCAAGAGAAAAGGAGACAGTTACCTACAAAGGAGTTCCCATCAGACTGTCAGCTGATTTCTCAAAAGTGACCTTACAAGCAAGGAGGGGCTGGAAAGAAATATTCCAAGTCAAGAAGGGAAGGATCTACATCCAAGATTACTCTATCTGACAAAGCTTTCATTTAGAATGGAAGGACAGATAATGTGCTTCTCAGATAGGATCAAGTTAAAAGAGTTCATCATCACTAAGCCCTTATTATATGAAATGTTAAAGGGATTTATCTAAGAAAGATCAGATAAAAATATGTACAGTAAAATGACAGCAAACTCACAATTATTAACAACCACACCTAAAACAAAAACAAAAACAAACTAAGCAAACAATTAGAACAGGAACAAAACCACAGAAATGGAGACCACATGGAGGGTTAGCAACAGGGGAGTGGGAGGGGAAGAGAGAGGGGAAGCTATAGAGAATAAGCAGCATACATGTAAGGTAGAAAATACACAGGGAGAGGTTAAGAATAGTATGGGAAATGTAGAAGCCAAAAAACTTATATGTATGATCCATGGACATGAACTAAAGTGGGGGAATGTGGGTGGGAAGGGATGTGCAGGGTGGAGGGGAGTGAAGGGGGGGAATGAAACAATTGTAACAGCATAATCAATAAAATATATTTTTTAAAAAAGTAAAAAAAGGACTTTAATCCTTGTCTTAAAGGATGTACTCATAAATAAAGTTGCAAAAATTTAAAAAAAATGAGGAAAGGCTTAGGAACCTCTGGGAGAACTTCAAACGTTCCAGCATCTGGATCTTAGGGATGCCAGAAGGAGAAAAGGAAGAGCAAGAAATTGAATACTTATTTGAAAAAATAAAAAAGGAGAACTTCCCCGATCTGGCAAAGCAAATAGACTTCCAGGAAGTCCAGGAAGCTAAGAGAGTCCAAAGTGGTTGGACCCAAGGAGGAACACACCAAGGCACATCATAATTACATTACCCAAGATTAAAGATAGGAAGAGAATCTTGAAATCAGCAAGAGGAAAGGAGAGAATTCCCTACAAAGGAGTTCACATAAGACTGTCAGCTGATTTCTCAAAAGAAACCTTGCAGTCAAGAAGGGGCTGGAAAGAAGTATTCAAAGTCATGAAAGGTAAGGGCCTACATCCTAGATTACTCTATCCAGCAAAACTTTCATTTAGAATGGAAGGGCAGATGAAGTGCTTCCCAGATCAAGTAAAGTTGAAGGAGTTCATCATCATTAAGCCCTTATATGAAATGTTAAAGGGACTTATTTAAGAAAAAGAAGATAAAAATATGAATAGTAAAATGACAACAAACTCACAACTATCAACAACTGGACCTAAAAAACATAAACAACTAGAAGAGGAACAGAATCACAGAAATGGAGATCACATGGAGACTTATCAGTGGGGAGAAGGAGGATGATAATGGAGGAAAAGGTATAGGGAACATAAGAAGCATAAATGGTAGGTGCAAAACAGACAGGAGGAGGTTAAGAATAGTATAGGAAATGGAGAAGCCAAAGAACTTATAAGTACAACCCATGAACGTAAATTATGTGGGGGATACTGGAGGGAGTAAGGTGCAGGGCAGAGGAGGTTAAAGGGGAGAAAAAATGAGACAACTGTAATAGCATAATTAATAAAATATACTTAAAAATTTTAAATTTATATGTTGAAGCCCTAACTCCCAGTACCTTAAAATGTGGCTCTGTTTGGAGATAGGGCCTTTAGTAGAGATAATTAAGGTTAAATGAGGCCACATGAGTAACCCCAAATCCAATCAGACTAGTGTCTTTATAGGAGGAGATTAGGGCATACACAGAGACACCAGGAATATGAGTGCACAGAAAAAAGGCCATGTGACAACACAAATGAGGAGATGGTCATCTGAAACCCAAGGAGAGAAGCCTCAGAAGAAACCAAAGCTGATGACACACTGATCTTGGACTTCCAGTCTTCAAATGTGAGAAAATAAATTTCTACTGTTTAAGCCACATAATCTGTAATATTGTGTTATGGAAGCCCAGGCAAAGTAATATAATTAGTGAAAGCAAAATACCAATGTTTTAATTCTATTATTTCCTCATTATAAGGAATATTTTAATAGGGAAAAATTTATTTATTAATTATTTATGATTAACATGAAGTGGGGCTTGTCTTTACAAAAATATTAACTGGTTCATCACCTTCTTCGAAAGAAAAAGTAGAGCATGCCAAATGAAACTTTTCATAAGCCAAAATGATACAAATTGAAAAAGCAATTACCTTTAATATATATGGAAAAAAATTTGAGCATTCCCCAATTCCAAAAATAACCAACCAAATTGTACCAAATATGTTAAGTATGTCCAGTTTTACACTAAACATAATACCTTTATGAGCTTTCTTAAGCTTTTTTGATACCTTAGGACACATCTTGCTGACAGATGCACAAAATAAGAGGAGATAAAACACAGATACTCACAGACACAGTTCAAAACTTTGAAAGCTTGATACCTATGGTTCCTGGGAAGGAACCTAGTGGGGCCACTCTCGCTGCATCAGGAGACTAATGTCTGCTGTAAACCCAACACTGAATGTATTTTTGCTTTTTACCTTTGTTGTAAAAGTAAAAGATCCTCTTCATATTTCTCTTAGTTAATGAAATAGGTAATAACGTAGGTCTCCCATAAAATCAAACTTGTGTGACATGGACTTTTGCAAAGCAAAGGATACATGTATATCATTATAACTCATAATTTAAACATACTTGTTGGTGAAATAGTAAGTGCTCTGGATTACTCCTCCAAAATTATTCTTGGGGGAACTATAGAGTAAAACATAGATTCCAGAAACTTATATATATATATGACAGCACTGTGGGAAACTCCTGGGAAGGAAAAGTCTATATTGAAGTGTAGTGTCTGGAGTATACATATGGAAAGAGAGAGGGCAATAGATAGAAGCAATGAAAGCATGCATTAAATCATCTTAATCACCTTCAATTCAGCTCTTGCATCTTCCATATGTTGACTTAGAATATCATTGCCTAGCCCTTCCCTGCAGAAATCTGATATAGCTACCGCGGCACTGATTAATTTTTGGGAGTTGGGTCAGCACAAATAATAGCAAAACAGGATAACATTTCTGTTGGGATATGGAATTTTAAAAAGCAGATACAGGTTGAGCAGTTTTACACACTCACTTCTCCATCCTTGCCACTTCAGACCTCTGAGGCTAAGACATTACAACTTCTGTGATAATTCTCACTACGATAACCTATTTTCCCTAGCAATTTAATTTTGGTGTGGTAGCAAAGAAAAGCGATAAACTGTGGTTTTGTAGTATACGAAGTTCTTTTCCTAGGGCTCATCCCTTTCTCTAGCCTTGAACCTACCAAGAACAACAGAGACTAAAATGACCATCGCTTCCTTACACATTATGAGAAAAGTATATTCTCAGATGAATGTGAGTCCACAGATCAAAATAATTTTACATCTGAGGCTTCAAAAGAAACCATAACAACCTAGACAATATATTTTCAAGACCATGAAGAGTTTCAGATTTTACCCTGCTTGCAAGCTAATGCATTATCTTACCACAGTTTTATGATGTTGGCAGAAGATACGAGACTCATGGGTCAGAGACAAATGACTATTTCTCATAAAGATAGCAGTGTCTTCATTGGCACCAGTTCTTTGGGCTTCAGTTCCCACAAGATAATACAACAACAACAAAAACTTTTTTACAATTGCAAATATTGATATGAAGCATGGTATTTATAGATTAAAAAATTCTATTTTTTCTTCTATTTCTTACCACTTATATCTTGCCCCATATGTTATATGTAGAATTTAGAAATGCTTTAAAAATAATGCACAGTAAATTGCCAACTAGAATATTTTATGGTTTCATTTGGAATGCATAATTATTCAGGAAAATTTTAATTAAAAGTTTTCTTTTTATATATTCTCTGTTTCTAAGTTTGGATTATAAAATGTATGCCACATCTTCTTTATTTCCACAAATAATACACATTTGAACTTAGAGGAAATTTTTGAACATGCATAGATAAGAACACATGCTCTAATTGTACATTCAACAAATTATATTTATTATCCAAACTGATGGGAAACTAACAAAATTTACTAGAACATGCATATTTTAAAAGTACAAAATTAACACATTTTTAAGAAAAGTTGACTCCTACCCACACACCTTCCTTCTTTTTTTATATGACTATGATTTTGAAGAAAATATAGTCATAAATATCTATAACATGCTCTTATCTTTTAAATATTTATTTATGACACAGAATAAAAACCATCTATTTTAAAATAGAGTACTCTCCAGGGGTACATTTAAGGAGGGCTTTATGGGGATTTCAATTGCCATTTAACTGTCAAATGTAAAATTATATACTGATTTTTTTAAAGTTAAAAAAACAAGCAAAATCAATATACTATTTGACAAAATTCAAAATACTACTTACAACATACCAACCAAATAAATACTGGTTTACTTATTTTTCCACCCCTGTGTCTTAGGATAAGTGTATTCCTTACTGCTCTATTTCTTCAGCCTAACCATCAATTATGTCTTTATAGCTGATTGATAACATGAAGGGTTATTAAGCACGAAACAAGTAGGACACTGAGAGCACTCCTGCTATTAGTGTTTTCTCACATGTGGTCCATTGTTATCCTGCATTGATTCTGGAATGGTGAAGTGATTTAATCAAAACATGCTACCTTGATTGGAACCTGAATCTGAAGTTCTAATATGGCATATCATTGTGCCTTCCTTAGGCATGAAAAAAAAACATTAAAAAATATTATATCACTTACAGCCAAGATGGAGGAATAGGTAGATACACTTTGCCTCCTTGCACAACCAAAAGAAGGACAACAAAAACAGAAAGTAACCAGAACTGCCAGAAAATTGAACTGTATGGAAGTCCAACAACCAAGGAGTTAAATAAGAAATGTTCATCCACACTGGTAGGAGGGGCCGAGACAGGCAGCCTAGGTGGAGAGGGTTCATGGCAAGGTGGCAGCTAGAAGACCTGGTGGTCCCACATTTGCATGCAGAAAAACCGGGAGGAACAGCCTGGGAATGAGACAGACTGTGCAACCCTGGGTTCCAGTGCAGGGAAATAAAGCCTCAAAGCCTCTGACTGAAAAAACCTGTGGGGGTTGAGGCGGCAGTGGGAGAAACTCCCAGCCTCACAGGAGAGTTGGTTGGAGAGACACACAAGGTCCTAGAACATACACAAGCCCACCCAAGAATCAGCATCAGAAGGGCCCAATTTGCTTGTGGGTAGCAGGGTAGTGACTGAAAGCCGGCAGAGAGCTGAGCAAGCAGCATTGATCCCTCTCGAACCCCTCCCCCACATACAGGGTCACAACCCAGTGACATGGGTTGACCCGCCCTGGTGAATACTTAAGGCTCTGCCCCTTAACAGGCACTCCAAGGCAAAGAAATATGGCCCAAATGAAAGAAAGATCAAAGCTCCAGAAAAAATAGAACTAAGCGACGAAGAGATTGCCAACCTATCAGAAGCAGAATTCAAAACACTGGTAATCAGGATGCTCACAGAAATTGTTGAATATGGTTGCAAAATAGAAGAAAAAGTGAAGTCTATGAAAAGTGAAATAAAGGAAAATGTACAGGGAACCAACAATGACAAGAAGGAAACCAGGACTCAAATCAACAATTTGGAGCAGAAGGAAGAAATATACATTCGACCAGAACAGAATGAAGAAACAAGAATTCAAAAAAATGAGGAGAGGCTTAGGAATCCCTGGGACAACTTTAAATGTTCCAACATCCAAATCACAGAGGTTCCAGAAGGAGAAAAGGAAGAGCAAGAAATTGAAAACTTATTTGGAAACATAATGAAAGAGAACTTCCCCAATTTGTCAAAGGCAATACACTTCCAGGAAGTCCAGGAAGCTCAGAGACTCCCAAAGTAGTTGGACCCAAGGAAGTACACATGAAGGCACATCATAATTACATTATTCAAGATTAAAGATAAAGAGAAAATATCAAAAGCAGCAAGAGAAAAAGAAACAGTTACCTACAAAGGAGTGCTCATAAGACTATTAGCTAACTTCTCAAAAGAAATTTTGCAGACAAGGGGCTAGAAAGAAGTATTCAAAGTCATGAAAAGCAAAGACCTACATTCAAGATTACTCCATCCAGAAAGCTATCATTTAGAATGGAAGGGCAGATAAAGTGCTTCCCAGATAAAGTAAAGTTAAAGGAGTTCATCATGACTAAGCCCTTATTATATGAAATGTTAAAGGGACTTATTTAAGAAAAAGAAGATAAAAACTATGAACAGTAAAATGACAACAAACTCACAACTATTAACAACTGAATATAAGAAAAAACAAAAACAAAAATGAACTAAACAATAGGCTTGAACAGGAACAGAGTCACAGAAATAGAGATCACATGGAGGTTTATCAGCAAGGTTGGACAGGGGGGATAGTGGGGGAAAATATACAGGGAATAAAAAGCATAAATAGTAGGTACAAAACAAATAGGGGGAGGGTAAGAATAGTATGGGAAATAGAGAAGCCAAAGAACTTATATGTATGATCCATAGACATGAGCTAAAGTGGGGGAATGATGGTGGGAGGATGGGCACAGGGCAGAGGGGAATAAAGAGTAGGAAAAAATGGGACAACTCTAATAGTATAATCAATAAAGTATATTAAAAATGAAAAAATAAAAACCATTATATCACTTAAAATCCATTTGATTCCTCTACAAGGTAACACCTGTTGGAAGTATAATGACCTAATTTGACAGTGACATCTACCTGTCCTAAATATTTAAGTGGAAAGTGATGTAAAACACATTAATAATGGGTTTTAGCCCTGAATGGACATGGAAACAATTTTCCAATCAAGATAATAGATGATAGTAAGAAATTACCCTAAGAAGTCTTCTGTGTTACAGGTAAATCTTGGAAAATCTACCTGTTGTTTTAAGCCTCTCTAAACATATTTGCTTACAAATTATTTAAACAAAAGTTATTTGCCATATCCTCTCCCAAGTGGCATTCTTCATTTGAATTACAGAGCAAAAAAAATTTTTTTTTACCATTTCTTCATTTCACCCACAAGTGGTACATAATAACTAATACCAGTCAAGATGCATAGGAGACAACTTAATTATATACCAGGGATGCTTATTACATGATTTCTGTGGGGCACCACCCCACCTCTTTTTTCAGTTGTTGAGGTTGTTAATCTCTGCCTCAATATTTGGCTTGTAAAGCTAGTCCTGAAAGATCAGACAAGTCCATCCTCTGACCAGAATGATTGGTTCAAAAATAGGAAAGTGATTTCAACAAGGCCCATCACAGCTTTTCAGTCATCTCTGATATTTTCTGGAACACTGGAGTACAAGGCATTCCATTTTGCTGGGATTGTTAAGTATGAGGACAGTGTCAAGAATTTTAGTTTTATTACCAAAGTCTGGAAGGAAGCCAAAAGAGAGGAATAGCAGAACCTGAGTACTAGGGAAAATAGACAGTTTCCTAATGAAGCTGCTTCAGCCCCACATTTAACTGCATCTGGTGCCTGCTGTCCTTCCAGGCTTCTCCATTACATAATCCAGTCAGGTTCTTTGTTTTCTTCTTAAACTTCAATTTACTTCCAGCAACCACAGTAGCCTTGACAAATATGATTTTTTTTACCTTTAAATGACATGATTTACCTGCATTTGTTTTACAATCCTAAATATAGTTACAGAATTAAGGAATATACATATAGAACCAGGAAATCAATTTGCAATATCTTCTAGGATATTGAATTGTTTAATCAGAAAACATTTATCAAATCATTAGTTACTTCACAAAGCTTGATAATTCCAAAAAAGAATTTTAAAATATAGTTATTTTTAATATTAAATATATCAAAGGCTTTTATTGAAGTTAATTTACTTCATCAGAGGTTTGTGAGCATTTACTGTGTACCAGGAACCATGCAAGCAACTGGGAATATAAAGACAGAGAAGACCCAGTCCCAGCTTCAAGACAGCCATAGTGTAAACAAACAATGAATAACCCAGGCAAAAACACTTACACATAATAAAATATGACACACAGTAACAGAGGATACAAAGTGAGGGTTGGGACAAAGTAAAATGTAATATTTGACTTGTGACTCAATAGCTATAATAGAAAATTTTAAAGTAGAAAAGAGAGGGAAGAACACCCTAGTTTCATAGAACGATTTGAACAAATGCAGCATATGAAGTTTTCAAGAAACAGAGCAATTCCATGTGACTGGAACACCAAGGAAGTGTGTGTCTGCGTGTGTGTGTGGTATTAAGGAGTGAGGGGAGAAATGTTAAGTGATGCTGCAGACAAAGAGAGAAATTAGTAATTTACGAGAAGCCTTGTGTCTCTGAAAAGACTGATCTACATTTATATATCCAAAAACTAGAGAGATTATTGAAGTGAGAACTCAGTAACTGCTGTCTTTGACAAATATATGCATTTGCTGTTTGTGTAAAGGTGAGTTATAGGGTCAAGGATAAGTGAAAAACATCAATTAGAAGTCGATAGTCCTGAAATAAATTATTTGTACTTAACTGTCAGTGAGGACTGGCAGAAAGGGGAACCATTTAAGATCCATTTCAGAAACAGAATCAATAGGCTTTTGTGTCAGGTTGCAAAACCGCGGAAAAAGAATGTACGTTGGAGATATCTGATCCTAATTTGGAACAAGCAGATGGATTAAATTTGTATGGCCCTATTTTCCTAAAGTGGAAAACACCTTGATTTTGCTTATAAATGCTCTTTATCTTTATAACGTATTTATTAAAGGAATAGGTGATGGCTTTGTGTGTGTGTTTGTGTGTGTGTGTATGTATATATATGTAGTGATAGAAACCTAATTTTAAAATGCTTAATAGAAAATGCTCTTATAGAAAGGTGAACTCATGGCTACCCATGATAAATATTTCTAATCCCTGGAATTTGTAAATGTTACTTTATTTGGAAAAAGGGTCTTTACTGATGTAATTAAATTTAAATTTTTGGAATGAAAGTATTATCCTAGATTACTGAATGGGCCCTAAATGCAATAATAACTTTCCTAATAGGGTAAGGCAGGGAGAGATTTGACAGACAGGAGAGGAGGCAACAAGGCCATGGAGTGATGCTACCATAAGTCAAAGAGAGCCTGCAGGCACCAGAGCTAAAGAGAGAAAAAAAAGGCATTCCATCCTAGAGTCTCCACAGGGAGTGCAGCCCTGCTGACATCTTGATTTAGAACTCTGGCCTTTGGGACTTTGAGAGAACAGATTTCTGTTGTTTTAAGTTAATCTGTTTGGGGTACTTTGTTACGACAGATATAAGAAACTAATATACTCTGTTTTAATCATATTTGGGACCTGACATAATATCAAAAATAGCACACATGTATTTAAAAAATGTGTCGAATGAATGTAACCACAACTTTTCCTTTCCCTCCCTCTCTCCCTCTCTCTATCTCTGTCTCTCTCTCTCTATGGAATTTGCACCCTCTTCTAAAATTTTAAAACTTACCAGCATTGGGAAAGATCAGAAATCCTTACATTTCTTTCAATTTACCTTCTAACTTTTGCATGTTTAACTTATGGTAAGACTAATCTACATTAGTAATAATATAATTCTTATTTTAACTGATAATATCTCATTTACCCGAGATATTTTAACATGATGTAACTGCTTTGAAAATGTTTATTTTTACACTTAACTCTATCTCATCTGGATATATAAAAATATTTTTATTTCTAAAAATAATTTGCAGTCATCTATAAACTTATTAAATTCTTCCCATAGTTAAGACTGTAATGATCTCGCCCTCCTTAAAATGTTCCCTTCCTCTCCTGCCCCATAGCTTCCAGATTGCCAGTTTTCTGGTTACATTTCATATGATAGGAAGTAATAGTAGTTACAACTTTATAGCCTCTAGCTAAGAAGTCATGATCACTTTCTCATTTAGGGTAAGTTGTGGCTACTCACTGGGTTGAAATAGTATTCATGCCTTTCCGAGACATTACTTAGTGAACTTTGTGTCCTAATTGATTGAAAAATTCCAAAGTTTGAAGATCTTTCTTTAAGCATTGACACTTAATAGAATTGCCTTTTGTCATGAAAAAAAGAATCTTTAAATTGTATTGTATTGGTTTTTTCCTCTAAAATAAATTCATGTCTTTATATAGTTTTTCTGTAATAATTGGTGTCTCCTTATGTATTATCCGCTCTAATTTAATCATCCTCATGTTATTCTTTTTCCTGAAGACAATAAAATTTTAGAGGTAACTCAACCTAAGACCCACACCTGTAACATTTAACTGAACATCTCACCAGATTTATTATTAGTTCACTGACATTAATTAACACTCCTCTTTGTATTTCCTTTCAACCAGCTTACATTTCATTTAACAGTGTTTTTCAGGCCAACTTAAATTAATTTTGCAGTCAAAATTTCACATGATGTTGTCTCCAGTATTTTGCTAGAAGTCAAGATGTATTATATCTGGTCCACTCCATTCATTTACTAAAGCTGTAAAGCTATCAAAAAGCAACCAGCTTTGCAACTAGCACAATTTGTTTTATATTGACTTATTCATTCTATTTATTTCTCATGGCTGTGCTTTCCTTTCCTAACTCTCTCTGATTTTAAACCAGGCATGTATTAGCATGTTCAAAATAATTTTTAATTTGTGTATTTATTTCAATAAATAGAATAAATTGCATTTAAGAAATAAATTAGTCATTTTATTTAAAACATTTATAAAGAGTTCTACATATTTAAAAAGTATTAAACTTAAGGTAAACTTAAGGTAAGTCTTTAAGATGGCATGAATTGATGAACTTAATTTACAATGACTGGGTCTGAGGATAATTTAACACTAGCTGGCTCTAATAGAATTCCTCCAAGTATCCACTTCAGTTATTCCCATGGTGGTTTTAACATAAACAAACTTTTTTAATTCCACAGGTCCTATAACTCAGGTTAGGGAAAAAATATATATGATAAATACTCACAGAAGTATTCTTTTTCAATAAATTAATAGTTTCAATGGATTCAAAAACATATATACTTAATTTGTATGTTTCATACTCATACTCATAATCAGAACAAGGCAGATCAGCCTAAAGAAACAATCAATGTACATTGACTCTATGCATATTATATAATACTTTTGATTATGTCAAACATTCGGTATATATATATATATTATACATATATATATATATTATCAGCAGTACATATTCTTCAAGTTAGCACAAGGAAACCAGAAATACAGTTTGATTCTCTCTATATATTAATATATCCCCTTTAATGATGACAAATTTCAGGTTGCAAGAGTTATATGGACCAGAAAAGTAGACAGCCATCCTGAGCCACATGGGAACTATTTTCACTAATAACCAAAGCCTGTGTCCTGCCCTTCTACCTCTGCTTTCTCAGTTCCTCTCTTTCTGCAATTATTCAGAGACTACTACTCGAATCAGGAACCATGGCCAAGTTAAGGAAGTAAAAAGGGTTAGATGATGATGAGTTTGAATTTGGAAGACTTAGTTATTGAGTGATAAGTGGTGTAAAGCAGGTGGTGTCTGAAATAAATAATCTGTCAAAAAAGAAACATACAAGTAGAATGCTTACTCAGTATGATAAATTTAAATGTTTAACATAGCACTTTGATCTTTAACTCTAGATCTGAGAGAAAAATTGACTGTTAACTCATGATATTTAAATAAAAGTCTTTACCACAAATAATTTATATAAAAGAATATTTCACATATTTAGAACACAGAAACGTTGGCACTACAAATCAAATCTTACCAGGTAAAGCCAACTGATCTCAAATGAATATTCAAGTAACTATCATTATTAAGTGCAACATACATAAAATCAATGAACTAAGCATCCCACTAAAGAAGCCAGAAAGAGTAACAAAATAAATTATTTGTGAGGCAAAGAATAAAGTATATAAAAGAAATAATATCAGAAACTAGTAGTTAAAAAGAACATAATAAAATTAATAAAGCATTAGCAATCAAAGAAATGAATATTAAAATGGTATAAATTTTAACCTATTACCTTGGTAAAAATTGAAAAGAATGATAATACTGAGTTTGATGTGAGGTAAGAAGAAAGGCACTTTCATATTGCTAGTATAAGAATTCATTGTTATATCTTTAGAGAGGAAAATTATCACCTGATGTCAAAAACCCTAAATTTAATATTATTTGATCCCCAAATTCCAGACTTAAGAATATACCTATGAAAATAATTGGATGACAGTCCATATAATTATATGAATACATATATTCAAGATTGCTCTTTTAATAAAAATTGTCAATCAATCTTAATACCTTAGGAATCAGAGAGACTCAAACAAAATGCAGTATGTCCTTATACTGAAATGACCTCCTTTTCTAAAACATAAAGATCCACAAAACATACACATACATATTTATTAACATGTCAAATGTTCACAATCTGTTGTTAAGTAAAATAAAATTAAGATTTTATTTATTTATTTTTAAAGGGAGGGGAAGGAGAGAGAAAGAGAGGGGGAGAAACATTGAAGTGTGAGAGAAAGATCAATCCATTGCTTTTCACACGCCCCAACCTAGGACTTGGCTTGCAACCCAGGCATGTGCTCTGACTGGGAATTGAACCAGCAACCTTTCAGTTGGCAGAACAATGCTCAACTCACTAAGCCACACCAGTCAGGGTGAAGTAAAAACAATTAATTACAAAATTATATAAAAAGATTAGCATCATTGTTCAAAAACGTAACCCATTGCTCAAAAAGGTAGATATGGAAGAATATATGCCAATGTTTTAATAATGGGATTTCAGTAATTTTTTTCTTGCCCTACTTTTTCCCATCTATACATAAATAAATTACTTTGTAATAAAAATACAATTGTAGACTGTTTTGTATTTTATTAAAATGGATATATATGACATATAAAATACAATAAATAGCTAAACTTTTAGCAACTGTTAAGTTCATTTCCTTAAGTGGCTTTAGAAGAGTGATAAATGAAAGTAAATGAACTAAGCATTCAATTCTATAATTTAGAGAAAAGAACATGGAAGCAGTTTTCCTAAAGGGAGCAAACAGTAATAAGAAAAACAGAAGCCAAAAAATGAGACATTCTTAAAGTAGAATTAATAAATAAAATAAATATATTCATTGAAAAAAATCATTTTGTATAACCAAGATAAAACAACAGAATGTCCAGAAAAAGATTTTAATTGATGTCAGAGAAGTGAGCTAGTGCTCTTGGTTAGTAGTACATTATGAGTTGTATTAAAATTTTTAAAGTTGATAAGAATGGTGGAAGAGAGACATTGAAATTGTAAAATTTACTTTTATTGAAAGTGGCATAGCACTTGGTTTGTAGGAGATTTTTAGTAGGTCTTCAGTTAATGAAAGATATTAGGCAGGTGAATTTACATTAATATTTGTTTATGATTTTATTTGATTTTATATTACATTTACAGTTCATAAAGCTCTTTCTGTGTCTTGTTTGTAAAACAAAGGGCAGCCCACTTAGAAGAAGGAAGACAGATAAGCCATTATGACATTCTAGGCAAAGGTTAATGGGGGCAGCAGTGGAATTTGAGGGGAGGAAACAAATTGAAGCTGTTGGTAAGAAAGAGAATCAATAATAAGTGCTGACTTCTTGGTTGTGGATAATGATACAAACCTGACTTTTATACCTTGAATCTGTGTACAGATAAGAAGTCCATTCACCAATCCCATTAACAACCAAGATGTGGCATGGTCCTCACTAGCAGGGTTTGCCAAATATCCTGTTCTGTGTTCTTCAAGATGCGTAACAGAACCAGACTTTCTTGTATCCTTGTGGTTGAATGCAGCCATTAGAGTACTTTTAGCAGAGGAATTGTGATGTAAAGTAAAATGTGTCTCTTCCAGGATGAAGATTTCTTTGATGATATGATGAATGACTGCTGAGCTCTCTCTTTGTTAAATTGTTGATATTATGAGCAAATTCTAGACACTGGTTGTTCTGTCAGTCTATGGGCTAAAGTTGGAGGTTAAATTTCCACCCTGTGAATTCAGGGTGGATTCACAGGATTGAGTGTTTAAACTAAGAAAAAGTAGCAGAAATGATGTGGTGCCAACTTCAGTTCTATCCTTAATGAGGACTGGCAACTTCCTTTTCCCCCCTCTTGGAACCCTTGCTCTTGGAACATGACCTCTGGGAACCCTGCTGCCATGATGTGAGAAGCCCAGGCCACATAAACTGACTCTATGCATGTAGTCCCACTGGAGCTGCCAGCCAGCAATTCATCATCAGTTACCATGTGAGCAACCTATGTTGGACAATCCAGCCAACTCAGTCCTCCAAATGATTACAGCCACAGTAGACATCACCTAGAATGGAAGGCCCACCCACTGAGCCCATTCAATCCATAAAACAATGAGAGGAAATAATATAACTGTTGTATTAAGCCACTAAATGTTGGGATGGTTTGTTACATGGCATTAAGTAACTGAAATAGTCTGGATTCGGGAATAAAAATATTGATGACAGGAAGCGGAGACCACTCTCCAGATACTATCCTCATAAAGCATAAGCTAGAAATCAGCCTTTGTTGTCTTGAGCTTTTTGAGGTTTTCAGCTATTGATTACAATAGAATAACCTAGCTTATCTAGATTATTGCCTATCTAAGCCTATCTAGCTTATTGATATACACAGATATAGCAGAAAAAATGTTTGTTTGAAAATTCAAAAATAAGCTCAGTTTTAGACACTAATGGGGCACCCAGGATATCTGAAGGCATCTGTGTCTTACACACAGGAAGTTTAGTATCACTCCAGAGGCTTCTGTGAGAGACGTTCACATGGATGAGACACTCCAGGAGAGTATACAACAGGAAGACTAAACTGATTTTAGTGTAGTTCGAGATTCCATTAAGTTTTTGGTATTCTTGATATTTGAACTATGAATCATTATTATAATTGTATAATTGATACAGACATTGGTAAAGTATAATCTTCATCCTCAAGAAACACTCAGCCTTCTGCAGTCCATACTAATCCATAACGCAACTACCTTCTTTAAAAAAAATAAAATAACATTTTTCCCTTTCATATTACATATCATCTACAATCAGTCCTTTCTGTAGCCTTAAGATTCTATCATTTCCAACTTCCCAGCAACTAAAGATTTAATTAGCATGACACAATCTCTATGCTTCAATAAATAGTCAGTTTAATGTCTAAATATTATAAGATACACAGCATAATGATTACTGAAAATTAAGTTATGAACAAATCATGAACGCTAATTAGGTATCTTTAGGTCACAAGGGTCCAACCTGAGGCCCGAGGGCCACATGCCACCCAGGATGGCTGTGAATGTGGCTCAAATTTACTTAAAACACTATGATATTTTTTTGTGATTATGTGTCACAGTGTATTTAATGTGTGGCCCTAGACAGCTCTTCTTCTTCCAGGATGGCACAGAGAAGCTAAAAGGTTGGACACCCCTGCTTTAGGACAATATAAGTTCAAACAGAACAAGTTACACCAAATGACCTCATTTAAAAGTAGACGGTGTACTACATAGGTAGATGTGGAGTCTGAAGATACCCTTTGTATCTAATGTCTATCTTCTATTCACTATAATTGTGGAAAGATCATCAGTCTTGTAGAGTTGCTTTAAAAAGTACCTGAGCTGTAGAATGCTTAAAACATGTATTTTCAATAACAGGAGTAAACCAGTAGTGATTCACAATATCAAGCCCAAGTCCTCACAATAACATTGGGTATAATCAAAGTTGATAGATGCATTCTCTTATACATGGGATTTATTTTCATTCCACAGTGAAGTTTATTCTTTTCTCACTAGGATGGAAGTTAAGTGGAATATTATAGCTTTCTTTTGGTAATCTGTTAATATGTCACTCTCAGCCCCAAGCAGCAGACCTTCCTTTTCTTTATTACCTTTCTTGATTTAAACATGATTTTTAATAATTCTTTTTGCTTCCTTTGTAATTTTTCTCAATTCCTTTTTTTGTTTTAAACTCACTGACAATTTTATTAGGTGTCTATATTATTATTCTGTCATCATTATTCCTCATATACCACTAGTTCTGTCATCTTTCATGTTCTCAAGTTTATTGGCAAGCTTCTTAGGACACCACACTGATCTCTGTAGGTATTTCAACATTTTCTTCTTCATTAGCAATATCTGTGTTTGCATAATCCAAAGTCCATTTTTGACAATTTTTCTTTTGTGGAATCTTTACTATGTTAATATATAAGCTCTTAACCATTCTTTCTCTATACTTTTTTTGGAAATGTGGGTGTTTAACATCTAGCAGTTTCCAACTTTGCATACTACTTCTTTTTCTGGCTTGCTCGCAAAGCAGAATTAAATGATTAACTTTTTTCCAGAGTTCCTGGTATTTTTCCTTTTTTAATAAGTTCCTCTCCATTGGTGGGAGTTAGGGTTAGTGACAGGTCATGCTATTAAGTTTAGAATTTTCCCAAATATCTAGTTTTCACAGGATGCTCTTATTGATGAATAGTGAAAGTCCCCAATGACCCTGTCTTATCTCTAAGCCCATTTTATGATAAGATATAAATCTTGTCTTCAAGCTCATCTGGATCCCTTAAGTACACTCTATAATGGCACCATTTCTGCTCTACTCTCCTTTGAACCTCATCTGGACACTATCAAGTTCTTATGATTTCCACATTAAACTCTGCACTACTCTACTTTATATATGCCCCTGTTGACCATAATGTAGTCTTGCTAAGCATATTCAAGTTCTGACAAATAGATGGGGAGTTTCTGGGAAGCAAGACTGAAATTAAGATAGCTAGAGAATCTTTAATCCAAGCAAATTGATTATACACCCTCTGAACAAAACCTGTTTTAAATAACAGCAATAATGACATATGCAATCGTACTCTATGAGAATACATTTCCTTTTCTTCCTTTTCATCATCCCTACATAGGAGAGCAATTGTGCTGCCCATGGAGAAAATATTTGCAGAATTAAATTGAATGCATAGGGCCATAGAGCTGGTTGTCATTTGCTATTAAGATCACCCAACAGACTATAGAGTGTAGGACTCTGGAACCAGACTGCCTGGTTTATCTCCCATATGTACCAGTAACTAGTTGTGTGACTTGGGACAGATTGCCTAACTTTTATCTGATTAAGCTTATTTATCCATTAAGTGAGGATGATGAAAGATTTCCATTCATAGGACTATTATGAAGATTAAATAAGTTAATATAAAGGTGTAGGACATGTCTGGCATCTCATGACAGTTGCTATTTCTATCTGACAAGTGTACCTGGCTTAGAATGGTAACATGCAACAACATAATGAGTGTAAGCTTCTCAGTAAGATATTAAGTCCTCCTCAGCTGTGCTCTTTTAGCTAGGGGGTCTTAGGAAATGATTTCATATTTGAACTTATGTTTTCTTTTCTGTAAAATTATAATGAAAGTATCTATATCACAGGATTGATACAAAAGTTTGGGAATGACACAAAGTTTGAATTTAAAGTGTAGGATACAATATAGACACCCCTCTATTGGGAGATCTTAATATTTTTAAGACTCTATTAACCCTGAAGGAGGAGTTTTTTTATCATGTTTGAGAGGCAGCGCCAAGTCACAGTTAAGATCTTTTGCTCTAAAGTTAGATTTATGTTTAAGTTCAGGCTCTGATCTTTACCAGCTATGTAAATTGAGGAAGTTACCTAAACTCTCTGACTTTCTCATTCTTTATAAAATAGATGTTCATATAATACCATTGTCAGAATTAAATTAAAAAATCTAAATAAAGAGTTTAGCAAAATGGCCAGAGCATCATAGTTGTCCTCTGTATTAGCATTGACTTGGCTCTGTTGTAATGGAACAAAATTTTTACTATACTTTATAGATTTGCCTACAAGTATGAAATGTACTAAATAATGGACATCAAATTTCTGGTTGGCCTGATAGTTGTATTTCTAACTGTAAATGAATAATTTAGAATTGTGTCCTACATATCAACTTCTTGTTACTGTCAATAGCCTCATTCATTCTCAAAATGCTGATTCACTTTGTTCTATGACAAGTTTCTTTTTCTTTTTTTTTACTGTTGTTCATTCACAGTTGTCCCAATTTTTCCTCATTGCTCTCTTCTGCCCTGCTTACCTCCCGCTCCCACAGTCAATCCCTACCCTATTGTCCATGTACATGTGTCCTTTATACATTTCCCTTTACTAAACCCTTCCGACTTCTTCCCTCATTTTTGCCCTCCGTCCTCCCCTCTGGTCACTGTCAATTTGTTCTTTATTTCCATGTCTCTGGTTCTGTTTTGCTCACTTGTTTGTTTTGTTCATTAGGTTCTACTTATAGGTGAGATCATATGGTATTTGTCTTTTACCACCTGGCTTATTTCATTTAGCATAAAACTCTCCAGTTCCATCCATGCTGTCATGAAAGGTAGGAGTTCCTTTTTTCTTCCTGCTGCATAGTACTCCATCGTGTAAATGTACCATAGTTTTCTGATCCACTCATTTACTGATGGGCACTTAGGCTGTTTCCAGCACTTGGCTATTGTTAATTGTGCTGCTATGAACATCGGGGTGCACAGGTACTTTTGACTGGGTGTTTCAGGATTCTTATGGTATAATCTCAGCAGTGGAATCACTGTATCAAAAGACAGTTCCATCTTTAGCATTTTGAGGAAATTCCATACTGTTTTCAACAATGGCTGAATCAGTATGCATTCCTACCAACAGTGCACTAGGGTTCCCTTTTCTCCACATCCTGGCCAGCACTTGTTTATTGATTTGTTAATGATGGCTATTCTGACTTGTGTGAGGTGATTTCTCATTATGGTTTTAATTTGCATCTCTATGATGGCTCATAATGTAGAGCATCCTTTGATATCTCTCTGGGCCCTCCTTGGAGAAGTGTCTGTTCAGGTCCTTTGCTCATTTTTTAATTGGATTGTTTATATTCCTGAAATGGAGTTGTATGAGTTCTTTATATATTTTGGAGATCAAAGCCTTATCTAGGGTATCATTGGAAAATTGTTTTACCATATGGTTGATTACCTTTTTATATTGCTGATGTTTACTTTAGCCATGTAGAAGCCTTTTAATTTGATATAGTCCCATTTGTTTATTCTTTCCTTTATATCCCTTGCACTAGGAAATATATTGGTGAAAATACTGCTGCATGGGATATCTGAAATTTTCTTGCCTGTTTTCCTCTAAGACTTTTATAGCGTCATGGGTTATGTTTAAATCTTTTATCCATTTTGAGTTTATTTTTGTGTATGATGTAAGTTGTTGGTCCAGTTTCCTTTTTGGCATGTACCTGTCCTGATCTCCCAACACCATTTATTGAAGAGGCTTTTTTTATTCCATTTTATGCTTCTACCCCCTTGCTCAAATACTAATTGACCATGGAGACATGGGTTTATTTCTGGGCTCTCTATTCTGTTCCATTAATCTATGTGTCTCTTCTTATGCCAGTACCAGGCTGTTTTGATTACAGGGGCCTTATAGTATAGTTTGATCTCAGGTATTGTGATCCCTCCTATTTTGTTCTTTCTCAAAATTGCTGATGCTATTTGGGGTCATTTATGATTCCATATAAAGTTTTGAAATATTTGTTCTATATCTGTGAAGTATGTCATTGGTATTTTGATTGGGATTGCATTGAATCTACAGATTGCTTTGGGTAGTGTGGACATTTTAATGCCGTTATTTCTGTCAATCCATGAACACAGTACATGCTTCCATTTATTTGTGTCTTCCTTAATTTTTTTCTTTAGGGTTCTGTAGTTTTCTGAGTACACATCTTTACCTCCTTTGTTAAGTTATTCCTAAGTATTTTATTTTTCTTTTTGCTATGGGATTTCTTTTCTAGTTTTTGTTTCTGATATTTCTTTGTTGGTGTACAAAAATGCCTTTGATTTCTGAATTTAACTTTGTAACCCACTATTTTGCCAAATTCACTTACTGGGTCAAATAGTTTTCTGGTGGAGCATATAGAGTTTTCTCTGTACACTGTCATGTCATTTGCAAACAGTGACAGTTTTACTTTCTCCTTTCCAATTTGAATGCCTTTTATTTCTTTTTCTTATCTGATCACTGTGGCTAGAACTTCTAATACTATTTTGAATGGAAGAGGTGAAATTGGACACCATGTTTTGTGACAAGTTGTAATCATAGAACTTGCAAAACTTTGGGTCAGAAGTTGGGATTTCATGAGAAGAATCTGTGCTATCACTGTGAAGCACTGTTGCATGGAGAACTGGATTTCCTATAAGAGTCTTTCAACTAAATAATTTCATTAGTGAGAAAGAGGGGTGAAATATTTGTATGTATCAATGTAATATTTTCTACATTTTGAAGATTGATTAATATTAATATATTATTATGGTTATAATGATCTCAATAAGGACTGGAATTTGATTCCTGATTTTGCTGATTACTAAGTATAAGACTTTATACTTAGCTTCCTGGTCTTTGAAAAAAGTATATTAGCCCTGATATTATAGAGCTCTTATGTAAATTAAAATATAAGGTATGTGAATGTAACTACTACATACACGCTAACTAGTAGATATTCAATTAATATTTATTTCTAGTCCTTTTTAATCCTTCCCTGTTTTACAAATATTTAATTTTTTAATCCTTCTCTCCCATTCAAATTCTTTGCTGATTACTGTACAAAATGTTTCATGAAGATTTAATCTAACTATGTTTCTTATCCCCTGAATACAATTTACTGACATTGCACCCTTTGATAATACCAATTCTTTATATTCTCTTCCACATCTTCCTTAATAATCCATGACATGGTCTTGGAAGGACATTTCTGAAAAATGCCATTGAAGAAATACTACATGTAATGGTAGCTTCTGGGAACTGAAAACTCTGGAAGGCTGCTAAAGTGTGAGTTCTTTCAATATGAAAGAGGAGAGAAGTTTCCAGAATTGTTGATGGAAACAATTAAGGAAGGCCCCAGAGACAATATTAAGAAGTTTGTCATTTACCTTGTAGGCTGTGGGTGGCTGTCTGGGTGTTCTTATAGGACAATAAGAGAAACATATAAGGAATAAAAGGTTAAATTTACTACTTGGTAATGCCAAGCATATTTTTGTATTTTTAAAAATTTGTATCCCAAACGGTAAATACCCAGAAGATCCTGAACAGAGGCTCAGTAGAATGGCAACTGCCCCTGTGCCTCTGTGGCAAAAATTTGTGAAAGCCAACATCCCAGAAACTCCAGCGTGATCACAAACACAGTGCAAGGACTCATCTTCAGCAGAGCAATCTAGAAAGGCTATTCTAGGAGATGATGTTTATCCACTTTCTTAATGATTGGTGAAGGCCATGAGTCCAGTAACATTAGTTATATTTTAACCTCTTCGCTTCAGACTGCATTGACACTAACTATAAATTATTCATTTTATTTGCATTTCATTTAGCTTCTAATATATAATCATGATTTACAATTTGTGTCCAAATTTAAGAAGCTCATCTGTCTAAATATATATGTAAAATATATATATGTCAATATATATTATTCAGCTTTGGTCACATACATGTTGCTCTTTATTTCATTTAAATTCAGGGTATAGAATTGACTAAACCAGATATTATTTTAATTGCATGTATGCAAAATTGGTAATAATTTTTTCAGTACATTTTAACACTGTATTATACCATATAACTTTCAGAATAGTTTTCCTTGAAGAAAATAAGCAATATAGCAGATATATGATTGGAAAATTTCATGCATAAATACCAACCAAAATACTAGTCCTTGAAGATGCTCTCTTAGCAAGTCTTTCTACTTTCACAGAAATTTTAATCAAACAAAGCATGAAATTTTCTGGTTTATGGATTTAAACATTTCACAACTATACAAAGACTCAAATTATCATGGCACATTAAATCACCAAAAACTTTGCTCCTCAAGACTGTGGCTGACCCACATTTTAGAAATATAGAAACAAGAAAATGCCTTCATATCATAAATTTTTAATGCTGTTCAAAGCCGATAACAGCTTTTATTTTTAAACAGAGCAGCAGTTTATGGAGGGGCTTAAGTGTCAGCTCAGGAGCCAGACTGTCTGGGATAGAATCCAGCTACTTCTACTAACTTGGGTATCTTGGGCAAGTCACAAAATATATTGTACCTCAGCTTTCTCATATGTAAAATGAGGAGAGTAAGTAAGACCTACCTTTCAGGGTTATTAATTAGTAATAAACTAGTAAATATACAGAAAGCATTTATATGAACGGCATAGAATGAGATCAATAGAAATACTTGTTATAATTACCATTAGCTTAGTACAGTGCTAAAGGTAAATGCCAAGCATTATGATGAAACTGATAATAAAACAAATAACTGTTTTAACTGCCACATAAGTAGGCAAAACCTTTTTTCTTTTCTAAAAATCTAATAAGCATAAAGTATGACATATCTGTTTCTATAGTTTTTTTTGACAAGAACTATATTTCATCCACACAAATAATTAATATGAAAAAATTTAAAGGGTAATAGAGTTAGGTTTCAATGTACTAATATAATTATGTTTCAATATACCTACAAAATAAATGTAAAAGGGAAAATGCTATCAAATAATTAGTCCTGATGGCTTGTTACTGTTACCAAGAAAAAATAAATAAAAATCTCTAAGAAATATAAAAATTAGCCCTGGCTGGCGTAGCTCAGTGGATTGAGTGCAGGCTGGGAACCAAAGTGTCCCAGGTTCGATTCCCAGCCAGGGTACATTCCTGGGTTGCAGGCCATAACCCCCAGCAACCGCACATGGATTTCTCTCTCTCTCTCTCTCTCTCCCTGCCTCCCTCCCTCCCTTCCCTCTCTAAAAATAAATAAATAAAATCTTTAAAAAAAGAAATATAAAAATGATTAATTATGTAAAACACTTGGGACATATTCTGAGACAATATAAAATAAATCTAGCTTCACAGTGCAGTGTGAGAGTTAGATTCCACTCCTGAGGCCATATACCAAGATGGATGAAGACAGTATGAAAGCTGGCAGAGAGCAGGTGTGAAAGCTGTATGGAAGTCAGTGGAGGCCTTCAAGGTCAGTTCCACTTCATAGACAGCCCAGAAATAGCAGTGATGATGGGAAGAAAAGACTGCCACTGGGTTACTGAAAATCGAGGATGTGAGCCCCTCATATGTACTAGGTAGGATGGGACCATAGGAAGGCAAACACACCAAAGAAATCAACTTAGTAAGCTCCCCACAGATACAGTATTTATCAAAACTTAGTGACTCCTATTTTTGACTCATTAAACAGAATGGTACAGAGGTTTGACAGGTTTGTAACATGCTAACATTTACCCAGGGTTTATCCCAGGCTATTCAAATCTCTCTGACATTGATATGCTAAAAATCTGTTGAGATGAGATTCACTTAGGAAAGTTCAATTACCTCCGGGTTTCAGGTAACATCACAATATTGAATATCACAACTTACAAATGATCCAGGAAAGGTATTTTACTTTTAAAATAACCAGTTTTCATAGGCATTAAATTATAAAATAGGGTTTAATGAGAAAACCAAGTTTAAAGAGACAAAAGTGAAGCAGATTGATTTACCTCAGTCTTGTCTTGTTTTCTCCCTATACTCATCTATCACCTTTGGGTCATGAATAGGATGAAGAGAAACAAAACACATAAAAATAGAGGAAGATCAGAGAAGAGCAAAAGAGTAGCTGTAAAGGAGAAAGGAGGGAATGCAGCTTTAGAACATCATGCTGCAGAGCACACAAAAATCGAAGCTTCTGGAAGCACTCCAGTATTGCTTTCTCTCATTTCTTCTACATGTACACATTTGATTATGATGCGTTCTTAAATGTTTAATAGTAGTGTCATGAGTCATGTGAATTCAGGTGCTAATATAATTTTATCTTTGATTTTCATTACACAATTATAAAGATATTTTATATAAATATTCATACAAGTCACACAGTTTCAAGGTTGAAGTCACACTAATTTTCAAACTGAAGGTAATTTGGATTTTTTTGCCTAATATTTTTGCCCACATTATTTAAGCAATCAATTATGATTTACCTGTTTTAGTCATTTTTTATCCCCATAAAGTCTTACTTTTTTGAATCTGTAGTCATAAAGATGAGGCTTTTAAATATCCTATTCATGACAGTGCTGGAAATTAACATGGTTTTTTGAATGTTGAAGACAAATCATGTAAGGGCTGTGGGGAGGAGCTTACCTTGGTATTATTTCCTACATCTGAATTATACTTGCAACAGGTGTAAGTGTTTCTACATTGCAACAGGGAGCACTGTGTGCTTTACCTGTAATTTTCACTCTAGATAGGTCCTCACTTTAAATATCAGACATTATAGCTACTGCTTTAACAGAAAAATATTGGTGTATTTCAAACAGAATGTCAGTCAAATAAGATGTTATAAATCTAAGATGTTGCTGGGCCATAATATGAGTTAAATATTAAAAAATCTACAAATCTATAAGTTGATTGTCCAAGAATATCAGAAAATAAGATACTGTAGGTGGAAATAAGTTCTAGGCTCACACATTTTGTTAACTATAACATTTTGCACATTACATGGTGAACTAAAATCTGAAAACAAGACAGCTGCAGATGGGAAAGTGGATTGGAGGTGAAAGCAGATACCTAAGGACCCTGTGCTGAAAGTCTTTGAGACATGGTAGAGCTTAGTGTGTTTTATATAATATTGTGTTTCAAAAACCCACCAAACACTCTTTTTACCTTTGAGATGAAGAATCTGAACAAAGAAATCAATAACATAAGAAAGACTATGATATACAGCAGACAAATTTGTGAAAAGTTTTCTTATTATAATATTACCCATTTAAGTGATAGTGACTGTTTTCAACATGAAGATTGTTGAAAGCACAAAGAGATTGCACCTTAAGAATCTACTCTTTTCATTGTATATCTTCTTTGAACACTTCAGGAAATGAGTGTCATATAAATCATACAGCTGAATGTGAATAGAAGTTAAGAAAAGAAAAGCTATGTTTCATCCAGAGGAAGCCCGGATTCCTTACAAAACTTATACAATTATTAAGATATTATACTCCATCTTTTCTTTTTTCATGCAAAATAATACATAAAAAGCATTTAAATTTTAAATGGTCAAATGTGAATATAAATCAGAGGCTAACCCACTTAAGGGTAGCCAAATCTCTATTCATTCTTATTAATTTTTATAATTATTATATGGAAACTTCTAACATGACCCAATAGGAAAGTATATATACCCATGCATACTTGAAAGGGAACTATCTGAAAAATTGGAGAGGCAAGAATTCATTTTATAGGTCCCTTTCATTCTAAATATTTATTTTCTCTCATATTCTTCATTTCACAAACTGCTTTGTACAGAGATACAGTGTTAAAATACCATGAAAAATCTTATGTCTTTGGCACTTACACTTCATGAATATTTTACTTTGTACTCTGCCCTCTGGGGCCTTGCATCACTAGATCACTGCTATTTTGTTGATGCATGAATTATTCTAAAAATGCTTCCAATTTCAAGGAGAGTCAGCCTGGGAAATCAGAGTACAAGCTAGATTTAATGCAGTTATATTGTAAGAATACACAGGTTAAGAGAGAAACATAATTTTGTAACTTGATTTAAAAAAATTTTTTGCAAAAGAGTTGATTTTACTCTGTATAACCAGTTGTCACTTTTCCAAAATAATATCCATTTAAATAGCATGTTTTATATAAAAATCATTTATTTTAGTGCCTTTTCCTTTTGCATCAAATATTTACCAAGCATTTGTGTTCCAGACATGATACTAGGAACAAGGAGTATAATGATCAATATAAGAAGTTTGTTTCCTGTGCTCACCAAACAAATCATTAATTATGAATAATGTAATCAAGGAAACAATGGATTAATAGAGAGAATGATAGTAAGGAGTATTTTATGAGAAAATGTCTTTCCACCTGAGTCTTAAAGGAGCTATCTGGAATCCTGTATTCTATTCAGTAGCAAAAATAATTACATTAAAATTTTTTGCAAAAAATATATTTAGAAGAATAAAACACTTCTGTTTAAACCACCAATCACAGAGCCTAAAGGCAACATGGATTTCACCCACTCCAACCCTCTCACTTTATGATGCAGGAACTTGAAATATTGTGACCATAATCCCACAACTGCTTGGCAAATCCAGAATTAGTACCTGAACTGTGGTGCTTGGGCTGTCAGTCTAATGCCCTTTACACCATGTCATGTCAAGTTTCAGAAGGAAATCTCAAGTGAGAAAATGTAAACATGGATACTCTTACTAACAGAACTCAGAGGCTATAGATGACACTTGTTTAAAGGGGAAATAATCCCAAGAATAAGAAATCTCAAATATATGTTTTTTAATATTTTACAAACTACAAAGTCTACTGTATTTTTGGACTCTTTATTGTTTATTTAATCTTTAATCTTGTTTATTATTGAAATTAAATTATGTAAATATTTCCTTTATGAATACAACTCTTGTCTTCTAAATGAGCTGAGTTGAAGACTACTTTTTGTAAAAAAAGGTTTATGGATTTTGGGTTCAAGATTTCAAACTGCCGTTAATCTCCTTTACCTACTGAGACTATTAAAAACATTGCTAATATATAAAAAGGAAAATTATATGGATCCCAATCTGCTCTGGGAATCCCAAGGAGAGGTTTCAGCCTTGGAATACATGGCAGAAAGGAAGGTTTAAACTAAGGATGGGACTAAAAACTAGAGTATTGAATAAAAATCTCTACAGGCACAGTTATCATTTCTACTCCTTTCCCCACGCTGCTGTCTGGTATTTACCATTCAAGTTTTACTCCAAAGAGAAATCCCTCTGAGAGCTGTATGCATGAGTGTTATTGCTCTTAAAACAAACTCTTCCATCTTCAGGACATTAACTGAATCCAGGTTAGTAGTGGATCTCACATTTCTCCACCAATGGGTGAGCCTCACAGATGCACTAGGGAACATTGTGCATGTAGCATTGTTAAGGAGTAACCAGGATCACCACATACTTGAGAAAAACAGCAACTTAAAACTAGGGGAATCTATATATGATTTTGGAATAAACTAGAGTCCATTGATGGGGAGTGAAAAAAGAGATCTTTATTCAAATATTTGTTCACGGTAATGGTGACACTGAACCTGATGAGAAGGATATCTAATCACAGAGCACTAACTACTGGAAGCTGTATTTGTATACTCATCGTAACATGCTTTATGTTCCCCTTTTAAAATCAACCCACAGACAATTCATAAACTAATTAAGTGTAGTTACAAAAGCATGTAAATATCAGTTGGAAAACATGAAAGTACAACTGTCAGAGTTTGGATCAAAGAGCTTGGAGGGTAGAGGTAAAGGGAAGATTTGCAGCTTTAGTCTCTCCATTTACACAAAGTGAGATCAAACCTTTTTTTTATGGGGTGTGAATAAAAACTGGACTCATAAATAGATTGTTTAAAGGTTCAGAGGTGACCAAAAGGATCCTGTGGTTCTTTCAATATGACAAGTACAATCCTACTTCATGCTTTTGCACTTGTTAATCTCTCTGCCCTGAACCGTCTAACTCTAAATATTCATGTGGCTTCCTCCCACAACACACCAAATGTTTGCTACTCAAGAGCCTTATACTGATTGACCTTTTTATCTCGGTTGCTTAACCATGCTTTCTTTCTCCTTATAGTATTTATAAGTAGCATGTATTATAGTGTATTTTTAATTTACTTACACCCTCTCCTGGAATATAAACTTTGTGAAGTTAGTATTTTGCCAGTGCTCTATTTCTCACACTGATTAATATCAGGCACAGAGGAACTGGGAATATTGATATAACTAAACTGTAAGAAAACAGATATGCAACATATTAGTTATCTATTAATATGTAACAAATCACCCCCAAAACTTAGTGGAGGGAAACAACAATAAACATTTATCATCTCATTATTATTTAGGGTTAGAAATTCAGGAGCAGCTTATCTGGGTAGTTCTGGTTCTGGTGTCTCTCATTTGATGGGGGCTATAGCCATTGAAGTATATGCCTGCAACTGGAGGGTCTGAATCCAAAACAGGTCATTTATGGGGCTGGCAAGTTCTGGCTGCCTTCTTTGCAGAAGGTTTCCATTCTTAACCACAGGGATCATCCATAGGGATATGTGAGTGTTCTCACAAGGTAGTGGCTAGCTTTCCTCAGAACAAATATTTCAGAAAGTAAGGCAGTTTTTTGATCCACTCATTCACTGATGGGCACTTAGGCTATTTTCAGCAATTGGCTACTCTAAATGATACTGATGTGAACATTGGGCTGCATAGGTTGTTTTAACTGGGTGATTCAGGGTTCTTAGGGTGTAATCCCAGCAGTGGGATTACTGGATCAAAAGGCAGTTTCATTTTAAGTGTTTTGAGGAAAGTCCACACTGTTTTCCCCAGTGGCTGCACCAGTCTGCATTCCTACCAACAGTGCACTAGGATTCCCTTTTCTCCACAATCTCTACAGAACTTGTTGTTGACTCGTTTACGATGGCCATTCTGACCAGTGTGAAGTGGTATCTCATTGTGATTTTAGTTTTAATTTGCATCTCTCTGATGGCAGTGATGCTGAGCATTCTTCATATGTCTCTGGGTCCTCTGTATGTCCTCCTTGGAGAAGTGTCTATTCAGGTCCTTTGCCCATTTTTTAATTGGCTTGTTTGTCTTCCTGGTGTGGAGTTGTATGAGTTCTTTATATATTTTGGAGATCAAACCCTTGTCTGAGGTATCATTGGCAAATATATTTTCCCATATGGTTGATTCAGTATTCATTTTGCTGTTTTCTTTAGCCATGCAGAAGCCTTTCAATTTGATGTAGTTCCATTTGTTTATTCTTTCCTTTATAACCCTTGCCCTAGCAGGTATACCACCAATGATATTGTTGTGTGGGACATCTGACATTTTAATGCATATATTTTCCTCTAGGACTTTCATGGTGTCACAACTGTAGTACACTTACACAATGGAATACTACATAGCAGAAAGAAAGAACTCCTACCCTCTGCAACAGCATGGATGGAACTGTAGAGCATTATGCTAAGTGAAATAAGCCCAGTGGTAAAAGACAAATACAATATGATCTCACTTATAACTGGAACCTAGTGAACAAAACAAACAAATGAGAAAAACAGAACCAGAGGCATGGAAATAAGGAACAAGCTGACAGTGACCAAAGGGGAGAGGGGAGAAGGATAACAGGGGAAAGAAGGGGAAGGATCTAGTCAAGGAACATGTAGAAAGGATCCATGGTAATGGACAACAGGGTGGGGAATGACTGAGGGAGTGGGGTTGTGGGCAGGGCAGGGGGAGCAATGGGGAAAAACTGGGACAATTGTAACTGAACAAGAATTAAAAAAAAGAAAGTAAAGCAGAAGCTACAATGGCTTTTTGACATAATCTTTAAAAATCATGCACCACCATTTTCTCAAAATCCTTTTAATTATGCAGATCAGAACTATTCAATAAGGAAAGACATTAAATAAAGAGTTGAATATGAGGGAGAAAGTTTCTTTCAGCGTCATATTAGAGGCTGGGTGTTTATACTAACAAAAGAGGATCCACCAAAAAGCTATATCACTTAATAAGGCACTCTGGCAAAACAGTGGGATACAAAGTCAATATTCAGAAATTGAAGGCATTTTTTGTATACCAACAATGAAATGCCAGAAACAGAAATGAGGAGAAAAATCCAATTTTCTATAGCAACAAGAAAAATAAAGTACCTAGGAATAAACCTAACCAAGGAGGTTAAAGAACTGTATTCAGAAAAATATAAAACACTGGAGAAAGAAATTAAGGAAGATGCAAATAAATGGAAGCATGGATTGGAAGAATTAACATCATCAAAATGTCCATACTATTCAAAGCAATTTATATTCAACACAATCCCTATCAAAATACCATGATATACTTTAAAGATATAGAACAAACATTTTAAAAAATTATGTGGAACCATAAATGGTCCCGAATACCCTTAACAATTTTCAGAAAGAAGAACAAAGTAGGAGGAATCACAATACCTAATATCAAACTATATTACAAGGCCACTGTAATCAAAACAGTCTGGTACTGGCATAAAAATAGGCACATAGATCAATGGAACAGAATAGAGAGCCTGAAAATAAACCCATGTCTCTATGGTCAATTAATATTTGACAAAGGGGTCAAGAACATAAAATGGAATAAAAAGGGCCTCTTCAACAAATGGTGTTGTGAGATCTGGACAGGTACATTCAATAAAGTGAAACTTGACCACCAACTTACACTATACAAAAAAAATATAAACTCAAGACAGATGAAAGACTTAAACATAAGCTGTAACACCATCAAAGTCCTAGAGCAGGACACAAGCAGAAAAATTTCAGATATTCCACGCAGCAATATTTTCACTAATATGTCCCCTAGAGCAAAGAATATAAAGGAAAGAATAAACAAATGGAACTACATCAAATTGAAAGGCTTCTGCATGGCTAAAGAAAACAGCAAAATGAATACTGAATCAACCATATGGGAAAATATATTTGCCAATGATACCTCAGACAAGGGTTTGATCTCCAAAATATATAAAGAACTCATACAACTCCACACCAGGAAGACAAACAAGCCAATTAAAAAATGGGCAAAGGACCTGAATAGACACTTCTCCAAGGAGGACATACAGAGGACCCAGAGACATATGAAGAATGCTCAGCATCACTGCCATCAGAGAGATGCAAATTAAAACTAAAATCACAATGAGATACCACTTCACACTGGTCAGAATGGCCATCGTAAACGAGTCAACAACAAGTTCTGTAGAGATTGTGGAGAAAAGGGAATCCTAGTGCACTGTTGGTAGGAATGCAGACTGGTGCAGCCACTGGGGAAAACAGTGTGGACTTTCCTCAAAACACTTAAAATGAAACTGCCTTTTGATCCAGTAATCCCACTGCTGGGATTACACCCTAAGAACCCTGAATCACCCAGTTAAAACAACCTATGCAGCCCAATGTTCACATCAGTATCATTTAGAATAGCCAATTGCTGGAAACAGCCTAAGTGACCATGAATAAATGAATGGATCAAAAAACTGTGTAGTGTTGTACTGCGAGCGATAAATAAATGTCTGTACATTTACACAATGGAATACTATGCAGCAGAAAGAAAGAAAGAAGGAGCTCCTACCCTCTGCAACATCATGGATAGAACTTCAGAGTATTATGTAAGTGAAATAAGCCAGGCGGTGAAAGACAAATACCATATTATCTCACCTATAAGTGGAACCTAATCAACAAAACAAGCAAGCAAGCAAGCAAGCAAGCAAGCAAAATAGAAGCAGCGACATGGAAATAAAGAACAAAGTGACAGTGACCAGAGGGGAGGAGGGAGGGGGATAATGGAGGAAAGAAGGGGAAGGGTCAAATCAAGGAACTTGTATAAAGGACTCATGGACAAGGACAACATGAAGAGGACTGAATGTGTGAGGTTGGGAATGGGTAGGGCAGGGGAGAGTAATAGGGGGAAAATCAGGATTACTGTAACTGAACAACAATAAAAAAAGGAATGAGGAAGTAATATAAATGAAATAAATTCTCACTTATTATAATAGAAAATCAGTAGATGATATCTATAATTTGTAAATAAAGTAATGATTAGTACATTGTTTAGAGATACAGAGGTCACTGGTGGTATGATGGAGACAGCTTAGACCATCTTACAACAACCAAGAGTTAAATTTGCAGGACATTTGTAAGCTGGTTGTTAAACATAGACTTTATTAAAAATAAAACCTAATAAACATATAAATATGAAAATATGAATAAATATAAAACATCATTTCCAAGTTACTTTACTACATCCTATTTCTATCCATACTTTTACAGTTAATTACACCTATAGCATCTTTAGGCAGAATACCATATAATCACGTGTTACTGCACATTTTCTCCTGACTCTGCTCAGTAGTGTCATATTGGTATCTTGAAGCCAGCCATGACAGGAATATTTACACTGCTGAAAGCAGCTACTGCTCCATATCAGGACTTTATTTATTGTTTTATTGATTGTCCAGATATAAGAAATTAATGAATAAAATAGTAATGTTGGATATTACGTTTAAAAAGTGTGCCACCAGTATAGCTACAGCTATTAACTAGTAAATAGAACAAAAAAACTGAGGAAATATTCTTCCAGTGTTCAAAAACTGGTATCCATTTCAGGGGAAAAAAAGCTTGCATTATTAGTGAACAGTGAAATTCATGTCTATGTCTCAGTGTTTCACTTTCATCTTTCTCATTTTTGTAACTGGAAATATCAACCAATATTTGTATTGGAATTAAACCTGGGGAGATAGTTGTTAAATATTTACAAGCATATCATTGAATACAACCAACCAGAAAACTAAAAACTAAATAGCTGGAAGTGTTTACTTTGGAGGAGTGGGAGTGGTGGAGGCTGGGGTTTGTTTCTTTTTATGGAAGGCCATTTTCCAATATTGGGTTATTTTTGTAAACTATGTGCATGTCCTAGTTTGAATTGAAAAACTTTCTTCAAACACTTTATAAGTAATTTACAAAATTTAACTTGAAGCAAACTTTTAAATTTACTCATAAAAAATTACTTGATTTTCTCAGTCATAGTTTTAGAAGACTATACTCCAGGTCTCTCTTTTATTTCTGTAATTACAGCACTTTTTTTCTAGAATATCTTTCAAGGACATTTCTAAAAAGCAGTCTTGGAAAATAGAATGTCTTACTCCAGAGGTAAGGGTAGGTTTGTCACAGGGGTGTCAACCTCTTGGCATCTCTGGGACACACTGGTAGAAGAGTTGTCTTGAGCCACAGATTAAATACAAAACACTACTGAAAACTGATGAGCAAAAAAAAAAGTTTTAGATAAATTTACAGTTTTGTGTTGGATCACATTCAGAGCCATCCAGGGCCACATGAGGCCCACAGGTTGCAGGTTGGACACCCCTGCTCTACAATATAGTAAAGAAAATGTCTCTCTACAGGGAAAATGCAAGCCAGGAGTACTGGTTGGGGTTCTTCAACTATGATCCAAAATCTGTTGTGTGTTCAGCATTCACCTGGGCCCCTCAGTGTCACCTCCATGGAACCTGATGATGATGAGAGGAGACAGGGGTATTGATGCATACATGAAGCTTGTACCTCTTGTTGTACTGGGAGGAATAAATAAGTGTCTTTGTCTCTGACTCAGGAATTTTGTGTGTTTTGACAATATTCATGAAGTTGTGGAGGGCTAACTTCTTAGCTTTGTGCAAGTAGGGTGAAATTCAAGCCTTCATAGTCCTCCACAATAAACCTCTGAGAAAGCATCAAATTATCGAAAATGAAAATTTACTTCTTTTTCCTACCACTCATATAGAAAGAGATATTTACCAGAAAGTTTAATAAAGCTTAAGTTTCATGCCCTCCATTTATGTTGGTTCCTTCAATGATCCCCATTCCTTCTTTGGATTCATAATATTTAATATTTTTTCTTGAAGGGAGCTTCAAATTTATTAGGCATCAAGTTCTACAAAACTTTGATCCATGTATGAGCTGCTGGTTTATAAAACTTGTGGGTGTAAAAAGACAATGGTTGAAGTAACTATTGCCTATACTTTTCTATTAAAAACAGTATGATTTAGGTCATGGGAGCCATAGCTAAATGTAGTGATTAAGCAACTGCTTTACCAGAGTTTTCTGGTTTTTAACTGAGCTAATGACATTGTAGTCACACACCAACTGGTTCACTTAAGTTGTTCAAAAAACTACGTGAATGAGGTGGTTAAGTATTTACAAGTATAAATTAATTACAATCATAAGAACAGTCAGGTTTAAATTTGAATTAAAATTTGTATAGGTTATTATAGGAGGGTTAAGATTTCTCAATATTGGTACATTTTAACATTTTCAACCGAAAACTTCAAATAGTCTGGGAGGGTATATCTTTTAGTAAGGTCTGCATGAGATTTCTTGGGATTTAACTTTAGAAAATTTCTATTAGAAAAAGCACTGATTTATAAGTCATTGCACATATCATTTACTTCTCAAAAAGTGATTCTGGTCTTTGCCATATGTTGTCTTTTTGTAAATGACATTTATAGAGTGGTTTGAGCACATATATATGAACCAATAAAATCTCAAAATTTTCATGTTACTAAAATCCTATGTTATAATTTCTCTATTATAAGAATGTCATTATCTCCTGTCATGTCAATATAAAATAGATAGGTATATATTGTGTCACAATACAGCCTAGTAAATACCTAGGTTGCTTATCTTGTTCTCTTGACACACAGCTGAATATTTTTCTCTTATTTCATGTTCATTGTTTAAATACATATCTTCATTATTTTAAAAAACGTGATTTACTGTCAGCCATTAGAAGTTTAGCTCTTCTACACTGACCACTCATTAGTGCCTAGTTATTAGTTACCAGCTAATTGCTGAACTTTACCTTCTATCCAATTATATCTAAATAATTAAATGAGTCTGATAATAGATGCAGTTTCAGTAGCCTTTATGTCACTACTCAGCTTTGCTTTTCTCATACCTAAAATGGCAATACTATCCATCACTGAACATATAAAGTGCTTTATCTTATAAAATGCACTGTAAATTAGCAGTGGGCTAATAGGAAAGGGTAATTGCCTTTCATAAGAACTTAATGTAATGGGGAAAATGTCTTACTTATCAAAATGTTAACAGAAGCTATAAAATAGATACTGCGAAAATAAACAGGTGACAAAAATAGTTATGCCTTCCATGTCCATTTAACATGTAAAGCCAAAAATGTCCTCCATTTGATTTACTCTGCACCTTCCTAAAAACAATCAGAAATTTCTCCTTCAGGTAGTTAAGCATCACAAAAAAGAACTTCCAAACTACCTTTAAGAATTTATTTTAAGTTAATATGTCTAGCAGTCATAATTATTCAAAAGTATTTTCATAAATTCATTATACAGAATTATAAACATATATATTATAAATGGAAGCCACCAAGCATATTGCCTAATAAGTGATAGACCACAATTTCCCTATAGATAAATACTCAACTTCTTAATCAGGAATATGAGCTTAATTCCTTGGTTAAGACAGAGCATTCTGCCAGTTACCAAAGTTAATTTGCAATGCAACAGATGCAGAGTATATTAGTTTGAAGCCAAATTGGGAGTCCTCAAAGCAATAGAAGTGTACAGATAGGCCCCCCAAATCAATAGATATTAAGCTATTAAAGAATAAGAAACAGCAAGAATTCTAGGCAGCTCTTTAGGGAAGAAACACCAATTTGACCTGTGCATTTTACAGATCTACTTTACATGCTATCAAATAACCTTTAACCATATTAGCAGGACTTCAAAGGAAATTTTCAGTGAAAGATGCAATTTTTCTTGTTTGGTCTTTTAAATTAACTTAAACAGCTTCACTTACTTACTTATTTATTTCACTGGGTTGCAGGTTTCAGGTCTACAGCTCAACAAAACATCATCTGCACACTGCATCATGTGCCCATAGCCCCAAGAAAAGTCTGTTTCCATCTCCATTCCCCCACCTTTGCCCACCTTCTCATAATCACCACTCCTTTTTCCCTCTAGCTATTACCACACTGTTGTCTGTTTCTATGTGAGACATATAATGTTTTAAGAATGTAATTTTTATTTTAATTTTTTAAGATTTTATTTATTTATTTTTAGAGAAGGGAAGGGAAGGAGAAAAACATTAATGTGTGATTTCCTCTCATGTGCCCCCTTCTGGGGACCTGGCCCACAATGCAGGCACCTACCCTAGACTGGGAATCTAACCAGTGACCCTTTGGTTTGTGGGCCAGCACTCAACCCACTGAGCCACATCAGCCAAGGCAATATATAATTTTTTTTGCCTAATCCCTTCACCTTCTTTCATCCAGTCTCCTAACACCCCTCAATATTCTTAAGTGATGATTTCAGTTTACATTAATACTTTTAGAACATCTGTTTACTGTTTTAGATCAAAGTTCTTCTAATTTTTATAATATTCCATGAAGTAGAAAATAAACATAGGGAAATAGAATTTACTTATGCTAATAATTTCTACCTGTTGCCTAGGATAAGTGTTTTGTAGATATACCTGGCTTAGAGTTAGTATTAAAAAATAAAACAATTTCATTGTTAAATAGAGGAACTGCTCATTTGAAAAAGTAAAATTGTTCCTTTATAGAATATTTTAAAAGACTTTATATGCTCTCCATTATGTTTTAATATATTATGACCTTTATAAAGCCTATGAAATTTCTGTTTAGTTGAAATTTTAGCTGGCCTGCTTATAAAAAAAGCAATTGCTACTTTATACATCAACCATACATAAGTAGTCACAAAACATTTCAGCTCATTGCACCAACTCCTTTCTGAGAGTATATACCAGGCATTGTTCTGAGTACTTTGGGTCTGAAAATAATTAAGTTCAGTCTCCAAAATTAAAGGTCTTGTGGTCTGATTAGTAAAGCAGACATATGTATGTCAAGAAGAAGGAGGATATTAAGAAAGAAGTATATTTGGCATAAGAGTGAACTAACCAGGAAATCTAATTCAGCTTTAAAAGCATGAGACAGAGAAGGCCTCTTGAAGTTGCCAAGTGATATATGAACCAAATCTTTTAAATATGTATGAGTTAGACCAGAAAACAAAAGAAGTCATCACATTTCCAAAAGAAGAAAGATCAGGTAGCAGGACAAGACATTATATCATATATTTGAACAATTACATCACATTTATTTCTGTCATTAATAAACTATGAGTAAAGAAATGTTAGGAAATTAGGAAAGGGTAGGTGGTGGAGGTTAGAGAATGACATGCATTGAATTTCATGTTAAAGAATTCAAACTTTATTTTGCAGATGATCTATAGTTACTAAAAGGTTTCAGGAGGACATTGTCAGAGTGAGAATCTTTTTAAAAAAATTCTTCTTAGCCCTGGCTGCTGTGGCTCAGTGAATTTAGAATTGGCCTGTGAACCCAAGGGTCACCAGTTTGATTTCCCATCAGGGCACATGCTTAGGTTACAGGCCAGGTGCCCAACTGGGGGTGTGAAAGAGGCAATTGGTTGATGTTTGGCTTGCACACTGTCCTCTCACATGTTGATGTTTCTCTCCCTATATTTCTCCCTCCCTTCCCCACCTTTAAATGATAAAGAAATAAAATCTTTAAAAAAATTATTCTTAGTACATTAAAAAGAAATGTCTCTATAACATTGTTTTCCCCTTAATTTGCTTAGAAACATCTTTCAAATAGGTAGCAAAAAGATTAATTTTAGCAAATTCTATGTCCAAATCAAGACAAATTCTTATAATTACCAATTATGAAAAGTATAATTCTTAAAATCATCACAGATGGAAGTTGTTTGAGTCAAATCATAATTTCTTATTTAAAATAAGTAACTGTAAACACATAAATACCTGCCATATTATTTCCTTAACATGGAGCAAATACTTAAAAATTCTATTGTGTTGAATGAAATGTTTAACATAGATAACTGTATGCATTTATAAATTTAGAAAATATTAGATAGAGAGGCAAAACTGGATATTAATCTATAACCCAATTTTGATGTGGGTTTATTAATTTGGTAAATTATGTTAAATTATTTCTTAAAGAATTGGTATTTTAATAACTTCATGTAGAATTGAAAACTTTGGATTCCATGAGAAAAGCAATATGGTTCCCAGAGACAAAGATGTTTTCCAGGAAATGAATGAGATGGCCATAAAGATAGTGATAGAGAAGTTTACCTTTTGGAAAATATAAGATAATATGCAATAAAAAGAAATATTAGAAATATTGCACATAAAAGTGGATATGAATTAAATATACATAATGTGTTGGGCTAGTATGGGTATATGTGATAGCTAAAGTTGAAATCCAACTGGCTAATTTTAACATCACTGTTAGCAGTGTTATAAGTTGTCTCTCCATAAATATTATATATTTTATATATATGGGGAGATGAGGGAAACAATTCCAAGCAGATGTACACAATAAATTTAGAATACACTATAGATTTATAATACACTATAAATTTACAATAATGATGGGGAAATTTGTAATTAGAACATGACATCAACACCATTAATTTAAGTATTCACCATTTCCTGCCTACTTAGCCTACACCTGGGGCCTTAGGGCCTCTAGCTGATGAGTGAGGTAGGTAATTGAAAGAACTTATTAATATTAGAAGTGGCCAATGTTTCTGGAAGACAAGAAGTTGAAAGAGTGTCTGTGTTGAGGATACAGTAGCCATCAATAATTGTTTTTGAGCAGGAAACACAGAGGAAGATTAAAGAGAAAGACAGGTAATAGTAAAACAGAGGGAGTGTGGTCAGGAGAAAAGCAGTGGCAACTGTGCTCCAATAAATGGGCTTTTGGGGGAAATGAAGGTGTGAATGGAATTTTAAAGAAGCTTTGGCTGAATGTGATAACTCAAAGCTTGCCTCGTACAATCTTTCCACTCACCCCCAAATGATAAGTGAAGATTTTAATTGCTTAATTTTTTTGTTTTTTAATATTACATCTTTTAGAAAAGGTTCACCCTAAGAGCATTACAAGTCATCTGACTCAAATTAATTGATATCAAAATATAAAAACTTTTACAAATAAAAATGAAAAGCCTTATATATGTAAACACAACCATAATGCCTAGTGAAGATGTAGAATGATACTCAAAGTCCTCACTGATATTGACAGAGGAGAGGTGGGAGGGAGTAATGGGGGAAAGAGGGGAATGATTGTCAAAGAACATGTATAAAGGACCCATGGACAAAACCAAAGATCAGGTAGGACTGAGAGTGGGAGGTGGGGATGGCTGGGGTTGGGGGGTGTGGAGGGAGGAAAATGGAGATAACTGTATTTGAAAAATAATAAAAAGACAAAAAGAAAAAATGAAAAATAAAAACCAGGAATTATTAACAGGCCAGGAGCCTGGCTGAAACTACACTGTCTGCTTCAAGGGCAAGCTCTTCCTAAGACCTAATGTCCTTAATGGTAGGTCCTTTAAGCACCAGAGTTTCTACCTGTAATAGATGCTTGTATACTTTAGCATGGGAGAACTAATAATATGTCATGATTTTATGATATTTTATGGCCAATTCAGTGTTCACATAAACTGCCCTGGAGATACAATCACATTATTTAGAAAGCAGATAACACATAAGAGTGAAACAGTTTTTCTCCTAATGAGCCTCCGTTGAACCCGATTCATTCACTGTCACGGGGCTCATCTCCAGGGAGGTCTTGCATTCAGCTTCAAAACTGTTCAGACTCATGATGCTGCTTACAAGGGTGCTAATGACTGTGATGATTTTCATAGTGAGGGCACTTGTGGTGAGTGAACTAGACTGCGCCCATTTCTGTATTTCACATTAATCCTAGGACAGCTGTTGATGTTAGTAGTATCAATCATAACCAACTTGGGCTGGATTCAAAGTGACCTGAAAGACCTAAATTCTGCACCTTGTTATCAATTCCCTGGGGCCAAGGCATCATAAGCTAACATGGATTACCCCTCATGAGTATATATTTCTGGCAGACTGTGTCTAATGTTGTGGCATCTGAGGATAGCACTTCAAAACTGAACAGAATACATTTTGCACATAAAATGATGGTGCAATTATTATTATAGACACTGGATCAGTGAATGATGTTTCTCAAGGTTCTACATGTATAAGATGTAACTGTCTCTAAGAAAAAATATATTGATTTATTTGTAAAATATTAGATTGAGAGATATAAAATATAAAACTGCAGCAATTTGTAAGTTAAGAATGTTTATTTGCAGTTACCCCATTTCTCAGATTCATGGTAAGATCTAGGTTAAATCCAAAATACAATGCACAATGAAGACATACTTTCCTGTGCACTTACAGTCACGCATAAAAAATTTATTTCCTTGGCTCATCCTATTAGACATCTGATAGATAATCTTCCTGAAGAACACCATTAGTAGTCTGAGAACCATGCTCATATCATGGGGATTAATCAATTTATACTTCAATTTCCAGAAAGAGAGTATCAGTTGAAAGGTTTTTAATGTTACTATATGTTACTTTAAAGAAATGTGTGGGGCAGGGAGATGCTGTTCTGTAAGGGAGAGATACACTGAAAGCCTTGGGGCACTTTTGACCTTACATTAGAGCACTACACAGGAGCAGTAAATAGAAATTCTCTAGAATGTTCTAACCAAAGCACAGTGTGTTCACTGGCAGCATTAACATCACTTGGTAAAACTTCAAGCTCCCTTCCATACCTTCTGAATCAGAATGTGCATTTTACAAGATCCTGGAGCAGTTCATCTGCACATTAAAGTTTAAAAGGCATCACTACAGAATAAGTTAAAGAACATTTCAGAAGACTTTCTAGAGAGTTGTTTACTTGCCTAGAGGAGCAGATGGCTGAGAGGCCTATCTGAACTTTGAGTGGGAAACATCAAAGGCTTAGATGCTAACAATCAGCAGATCATGATCACTACTATCAAATGTGGTAGGGTGGTCTGAACTTCTAGACACAAAACATCTTTTGCCAATGTCATTCTTGTTGGAGAAATCTCTATTACACTTAGCAATGTTGGGTGGTGATAGTAGCATATTAAAAAGGGATTGTTTAAGGCAAGTTGTTCTGAAGAGTGTGTGATTAATTACAAGTCAGAGGAAAAGTCCTCATGAAGAACAGGTTTCTCATTAGGAGCTCCAAACCTACCTCCTCCATCCAACAAAGCAGAAAAGCCGTAACCTGCCTGGCTGGACAGGCAGTTCTTAGAGGAAGTTGTGAACAGAATCTACACCCTGCAATATATTCTTGAGCCCCTAACTAATTTTTATCTCATAACATGTTTTCCAACATTGTGATATGTCATGGAATGTCTTCAGTTAATATAACATTATAATAAATTTCTTATGAAGACTTCTCTTATGGAAATATAGGGAATAAATAGGAATAAATCTCTATTCTTGCCTTAATTTTACTATCCTGAATTATAGCAAAACCTATGGTATACATTTGATTCCTCTGTTTTTAAGTTACAGAAACCAAACTTGAAATTCCTTATGGAAAAGAAGAGCAATTTGCTGACTGAGAAAATATAAGAGAGGGCTTATATATAACTTATACAAAAATTTAGCAAGATGCTGCTAGAACTTAAAACCAACTAAACCCAGAAACTCAAACATTTCCAAGACTCTCTGTAGCTTTTAACTTGCTTGGTCTGTGGGTGAGCTTTATTGCCTTCCTTTACCTAAAACAAATGTGTCTATGGATTCAGAAACAATCTTACTTTTTTAGTTACTACCATTGAAGTGGGATGGGCAATACTGCCTATGATCCTAAATTCAAAATTTCAAGTAAGACTTGGCTTTTCCTGTTTGAGTTAGATGCTCTTTGTGGACCAAAGAGCATCTAACTGTAGGGGCTCTTGGTAGAATGGGGCTTTTCTTCAGACTGAAACAACAAGCTGTTGGAGAACAAGAATTATGACCATTTTGCAGAAATTATTAGTTTGGAGAGAAAAGAAGTTCTCTATAGAGGATGATGGACCAGGCAAAATAACTTGGGTATATTGAACATACACATATAGTGGCTTTTAAAATACATATCATACTTTTATAATAGATACCATACTTAAGTTATGTCTTCAGTGGGACAGATAAATATTATCTTTGAAATACTATAGGCTATGGTTTTAAAGGACATGACCTATTTAAAGTATATGGAAAGGCAGACTATTATTATAATGGTCTCAATTTCAATTTTTGTTAAATTATGCTATAAGGGAAGTATATATAATAACAAACACTAGAGATCATTCAAAATATTTTATTAGGAAAATGACTAAGTAATTATGTGTAAATATTATAGAATGTTATGCAGTCATAGAAGGAGTAGGTACAATGTAAAGGCTACAAAGTCACAGGGTAAGCACTTCAAGATATTTACTGAATGAATTAATGAGACAGAAAGAAAAAAATGGCATTTCATTGAGTGCAAAAATAAATTTGTATAGATAATATATATAGCATGATTCCATTTTTACTAACAAAAACTACTCATATATAATAAAAATAATAGGAGTATGTAATATTAATTAATCACTTATATTTCAAGAACTGTTTGTGCTCTTTAAAATTATTAACTAGCTGCTCACTGAATGCTCATAACAACCTTGTGGAGAGGTTTTAGGTAACCTTTACAAATGCAGTTATAATTATTATCCCTACTTAGTGCATATAATTGATGGTGCCTACCAATCTGACATGCTAACATATTTTGCTATACTTACTCCTAAAGATGTATGCATATTTACTCACCCATCCACCTATTCCTCGATTATTCAATGAATGGTTACTATTATCAGGCTCAAGGACTGCCCTGACTAAAGTGCTCTTCCTGCAGAGCTGAGATTCAAGCGGGGAAGGACAGACAATCTGCATACAATATATAAAATCTTTCATATGAGAAATAGTACAGAAAAAAGCAGAACTAAGAACCAGCTTAGTGGATCAACAGTATTAAGGTCAATATTTCTTTTGTTTTAAATCAAGTAAACCAGGTAAACCTCACCAAGGATGTCATAGTTGACTACAGGCTTGAAAGAGGACAAAGAATGAGCCACCAGGATATGTGGGAAAAGAGTTTTCCAAGGAGATAGAACAGCTAGTGAAAGTCTTGTGTGATTGCATCGATTTTCTCCATGCGGTAGGAAACCAGAGGCTTTATCTTGCCTGGTATATTGAGGGAACACAGTGTCTCTGGCATCTCTGGAATAGAGTGGCCTATAAGGAAATAGGATGTTATGTTGAAGAGGTAAGGAAGGGAGATGGGGGTGAAGGGCATGTCACAGAGGGCACTGAGGCTCTTGTGTGAATTTAGGTTTTATTCCTGATAAAATGAAGAGCTTGTGGAGACTTTTGAGTAGAGAAGAGACATGGCTGATGTACTTTTAAAGGCTTGAAAGGCTTTTTCTGACTACTTGTATTGAAAGTAGACTGAAGAAATGAGGCAAATATGAAAATATGCTTTTCGTATATTTGACTTCAGAGGGCAACATTGATCAATGGTTGCAGCTACGTGCTGGGATACCATCTATCACACCACGTGCTGAGACTACATGTCTTATGGGCATCTCCCAGGCAACGACTCAATGTAGGGGAAGAAATCTTAAAGATATGAAACAGACTTCTTAGGGAGTGGCCAATACAGAGGAAATGGCCATCATACATGTATGTATGCGATTGGGTATATACAGATATATGGAAGATAAAGCCCAATCCATTACCAGTAGCAATCCAGGGAGTAAGTTAAATAGTGGAGGAGGTCTAAATAGGATTCTTAGTTTTTATTTTATGAATATTCATGTTACTTGATTTTTATAATAAGCTGGCATTATTTTTATAATTGATATATAACTTTTAAAAGATGGCAAATAAAACATAACATTTCAATGGAAAAATGAAATTATTTGTTTCAATATGTGTGTACAGCAGCAAACTGAAAATATACTCTCTGTAATCTAAGCACACTGAGTCATCTCTCCTAGTAACTGTCAGGTAAAAGAAAACAAAAGTCTAAAGCAGAGATGGAGCCTCTATCTCTGCTCTCACCCCTGGAAGAGTATGCTGCTGAGTCTGATTTCTGAACTAGGAGAGGCAGAGGTTAGTAAACAATTCCTTAAAGAAACCACATGAACTGCTATGGTACACTTTTTAGATTGGTGTTGCAAGCGTGGGTCTAAAGGGGCAATGGTATAGCCAGTATTTGGTTTTTTCCTTTACTCGGCAGAATCCTACCTTATGGAGATTGCAGCCCCCGTGTTCTGTAAGCAACCCAGATACCCTGAGAAAATCTTGTCAAGATTGTTGCATTGGAGTCAGCTTGAAGTTACCACCTCATCTCTGTTTAGTTTAGTGCCCTTGGATAAACATGAAACAGTTGTACTTATGAGGCCTGAGATTTGTTATTTTTTTTTTTAATTCTGCATTTGTACTGTGACGGTTGCAAAGACACTTGGGGACTTATTACAAATTTTCCATCCTTTGACATTCAGTAGTAAAAGGGTCATCTCTTCATTAATTTGCAAAAGGTTATTTCACACTGCTTTTCCAAATGCTTAATTGTAATATCAATAAATTGTTATTAGTTTCCTTTTATGATAGCATGACATCGATGTATTCATAACATGGCTCAGAGCATGCATGAAGCCAAAGGAGAAATGTAGACATATCATTACCAAAAGCATATCAAAAGCAAAACAAAAATATTCTTCAAAACCTGGAAATGCCAGCATGAAATTAAGGGAACATTTTCATACTATACAATAGGTTTATTTACTGATATAAAAGCAACATTTAAGTATATAGACAAATCTTTTCTAGTTGTTATCAATGGTAGTGTCATCTTTTACCACTTTCTTAATGAATTCAATGAATTATTCACAGACCTTATCTTATTTGACTCTTCTGTAGTTTTTTTTTAAAGATTTTATTTATTTATTTTTAGGGAGGGAAGGGAGGGGGAGGAGAGAGAGAGAGAGAGAGAGAGAGAGAGAGAGAGAGAGAAACATCAATGTGCGGTTGCTCGGGGTTATGGCCTGCAACCCAGGAATGTACCCTGGCTGGGAATCAAACCTGGGACACTTTGGTTCCCAGCCCACGCTCAATCCACTGAGCTACGCCAGCCAGGGCTGACTCTTCTGTAGTTTTTTAAGATTCCTAAATACTTTTTTTCTTTTTGAAACCCTTCAATCTTCTGGCTTCAGTCAACCCAGACATTCAGTCAACCCAGACATTCTTGGTTCTAAATCTCTAGCTACTATTTCATATCACTTTTATAGAATTTTCTTCCCAATTTTTTTTCTGATAGGCATACTGCATGTAATTTTATTATTCAAGAATCTTCTCCCATATATCATCAGTTAGAAGCTAGAATGTGTAGGACATATACATTATACCAAATGGAAAATAGGGACTCGAATGATAATTTTTTATGTGAGAATGGTGATCAAAATTAGCTTTTCACTTTTTTATGCCATTTTCTCTTATTTTTTTTATTTTCTTTTTTTAAAGATTTTATTTATTTATTTTTTAGAGAGGGAAGGGAGGGAGATAGATGGAGAGAGAGAGAGAGACATCAATGTGTGGTTGCTGGGGGTTATGGCCTGCAACCCAGGCATGTACCCTGGCTGGGAATCGAACCTGCAACACTTTGGTTTGCAGCCCGCGCTCAATCCACTGAACTACGCCAGCCAGGGCAGCTTTTCACTTTTAATATCACAAATTTGATGAATTTATCATCTCTATTCAAAGTAGATGATGTTTTAAGACTGATATAATTTCCTTTAGGTATAATTCTTTACAATTAAGCATATTTAATATATTTATAGAAAACTTTTGGGAATTTATGGTTTAAATGCTATAGTTGATACAGAAATTCTCTATTTTTGCACTCCTCACTGGTAGAAGGTTGAGGTTCTTTAATATCATCAACTTTCTTTCTTACTTACGATAAATTGGTTTTTGTTTTTTCTTTTTTTGTTGTTGTTATTTGTTTTTGCAAATCCTAACATTTTCCACTGTTTCATCTTTATGGATGATATATATGTGTTTATTGTGATTTTATTATTCATATTTTTTATCTTTTGTTTTCTTCTTTTTAAAGAAGGCCCTTTAACATTTCTTGTAATACTGGTTTGATAGTGATGAACTCCTTTAGCTTTTTCTTTTCTGGGAAGCCTTAACAGGTCCTTAAAGATAGTTTTATGGGGTAGAGTAATCTTGGTAGTAGGTCCTTCTTTTTCATCATTTTGAATATTTTGTGCCAACCCCTTATGTCCTGCAAAGGGATTGGCACAAATCCCTTGCTATTGAGAAATCAGCTGATAAGTCATGGGAGATTCCTTGTAGGTAACTAATTGCTTTTCCCTTGCTTCTTTTAATATCATCTCTTTGTCTTTAACCTTTGCTGTTTTATTTATGATGTGTCTTGGTGTGGACCTCTTTGGGTTCATGTTCTCTGGGACTCTTTGTGTTTCCTGGACTTGTATGTTTATTTCTTTCACCAGATTAGGGAAGTTTTCAGTCATTATTTTTTTCAAATAAAATTTCAATTCCTTGCTCTCTCTTTTTCTCTTCTCCTTCTGGCCACTTAATATGAATGTTGGCATGCTTCAAGTTGTCCCTGAGGTTCCTTAAAGTATCCTCATCTCTTTGTTGTTGGATTCCTTTTTTTCTGTTCAGATTGAGTGTTTTCTGTTTCCATATCATCCAAATTGCTGATTTGATACTCTGTTTTATGTACTCTACTATTGATTCCCTGTAAAGTAGTCTTAAAGTAGTCTTCATTTCAGTTAGTGTATCCTTCATTTCTGACTTGTTCTTTTTTATGTTTTTTTATCTCCATTTTTGTGTTTCCTATCTCTTTGTTAAAGTTTTCACTGAGATCATTGAGCATCCTTATAACCATTGTTTTAATCTTTGCATCAGATAGATAGCTGGTCTCCATTTTATTTAGTTCTTTTTCTGGAGTTTCATTCTTTTCTTTTATGTGGGAAATGTTTCCTTGTCTTGTCACTTTGGCAGCCTCCCTGTATTTCTTGCTTTGTATTAGGTAGAGCTGAAAAATCTTGTGGTCTATGTAAAGCCACATAATAAGTGTCTCTACATAGTAAGTGTCTTGTACGGCCCAGTGGCATAGCCTCCCTGGTCACCTGAGCTGGGTGCTTAAGGTGTACCCCCCTTGTGGGCTGCATTCACTCTCCTGCTGTAGTTGAGTCTTGATTGCTTTTGTCATGTCAATGGGAGGGATTTACCCCAGTCTGATCAACTGTGAGGACTGGCAGTAACCATAGCTGGGGATCTGTTATGCAGCTGAACCCCATGGAGCAAGATTGGCTTCTGTGGGGTTCTGGTGCCTACTGAGTCTGTCATTAAGTATTTTGATCATGGAGGTGGATGGGTGGTACGGGGACAGAGTTTGAAGCTGTCCACTGAGTGCTCTGGGACCTCCCAGGAGCTACAGGCTATGCCTTGTCAGGGCCACTTGGTATGGACTACAATGATATGCAGATGGCTGTTACTCACCCGGATTTGCAGTTTCCCAAGATAGACAAACCTGTAAACCAAGGCCAGTTGCAGCTAGTGCTAAGTCTGGGGCCACTTAGCAAGGGTCACAGGGTTAGATGCTACATGTTTGTGGTTTGTAGACCTTTGAGCAATTTTAGGAAAGTCTATAGCATGATTCAGGACAGGCAGTTTGTATGGAAAAGCCACTGGAAATGTCTTGGGTGGGGCAAGGGCTCAGGGAATCAGCAGGGTGGGGGCCAAAAGTGGTAGTCAGGTTGATGGAGACTCAGATATGGGACCTGCTTGCCATATCTGTGAGAGAATGGTTCAGCAAAGGAATAATGGCCTTCACGGGCACTTCTGTATCAGAGAAATCTACCTCTCCAGACTTTATCCTGAAGCCTGATAATTCAGTTTCACCTTACATGTCCCTGATGCCTTTTGAGCTATTTCTCCAGCACTGGAGCCCAAAGCAGTAAATTTGGGTAGTTCTGTTAATGAGCTCTTTAAGAGAAACTCCTAGGACTCCAGAAAGCCCTCTGCATCACTCAATCACAATCCCCACTGGTTTACACAGCCAGAAGTTTTGGAGACTCCTCTTCCCAGCAATAGAACATTGGGGTTGGGGGCCTGGTAAGGGACTGGAACTTCTCATTCCTCAGGGGGACTTCTGCAGCCAAGATATGGCTCCCAATTTTTATCTGCCACATGTGGGTATGGAACCAACCTGTTCTGTTTCTCTGCTGCTCTTACCAGTGTCAATGTGGTTTCTTTTCTATATCCTTAGTATAGGACCTCTGTTCAGCTAGATTTTAGGCATTTTTGAATGATTGCTTTTTCACTTAGTTGTAATTTTGATGTGGTTGTGGGAGGTTCCAAGTGCCTTGTTTTCCAACCCTTCCATCTTGACCAGAAGCTGAATCTTCTTTCAAATTTTTAATTTATTCATTCATTTATTAAATCAGCTAAACTATTGACTGTCTATGTAAAAGACTACACTAGGTACCTGGACTACAACAAGGAAAAGAAAACAAAATAAAACATGATTCCTAATTGTAGGAAGAATAATAAATATTAATCTCCTCTAGAGTTCTAACCTGGTCACATTGCCCCTGGATGATTTCATTTAGCCCAATAAATAACAAATGAATCCATGCCTTTCATAGCTCCAAATTCAGCCCAGGTGTTTTCAGTGATATATAGTTACTCCCTCATAACCTATTGGCTCTGAGCAGTTTGACATGAGTATCCTTTGCTCTTATCTCCATTCAACCACTCATTCAACATGAATATGTGCACTGTTCACTCTCAGGCTATAATGGCAAACAAAATGAGACACAGACCTTGCCCTCATAATATCTGGAATAGATTTGAACATACAGGTGCTAAAAAGTAAACAAATATGTAATGGCTTTATATTGTGACAAATGCCAAAAGGAAATTATAGGCATGAGATATTAGAAAATTTTGGGAGGGTGGTTATTTTAGCTATTACAATAAGGAAAGCTCCCTAAGTGATGACACTTATTCAAGACTAGAATGAAGTACTGCAGTGGGAATATCAAAGGGCTAGAGAAAGAGTGCTCTGGGTGAAATGGACCTGTTTCACAAAACAGAACAAATGTCAGTACAGCTACAATGGAATGTGCAAAATTGAAATTACAAGATTTTTACAGAGCAAATACAACAGAGATAGGCAGGGGTCATGTCATATAAGGAGTTTGTATTTCATTCTATATGAAATGGAAAGACACTGAGGTTTTAGCCCAAATTTGACATCTAATTTACATTTCTAAAGGAGTACTTTGATGGCTAAAGAACATATACTAGAGGGACAAAGTAGAAGAGAAACAAGTTAGGATTGTTCAGTCACCTATTGGATTCTCTCTTTTCACTTATTACTGAAACATAGGGAAGAGATGATGGTGAATCAGACTACTATAATAGTGGAAGAGTCTTAAAAAGTGCTTATGCTTCCAAATCAAATCCATGACAGGATTTGCTCATGGATTGGAAATTGAGGATCAAGGAAAGTGAAAAACCAGGATAATTTATTTGTTTTGTCATGAATGATTGGATGTATTGTTGTAATATTTACTAAGGTAAAGTGACCAATGATTTGAAGGTGAGTTGGAGGATTAAGATGTATGTTTCATACCTTCTATGCTTGGGATGTCTTCTAGACTTCCAGTTAGGAATATTATGTAAGCAGTTAGAAAAATCTAGAGCTAAAGGAAAAAACCTAATCAATATATTAATATCGAAGTCATCAACACATAGGTAATATTTAAAAGAGAGTATTGCATAAGAACATCTAGGAAAAGAATATGAATACAGAACAGAAGGGGCCTGAAGATCAATTCTTAGGGAATGCCAACACATAGAAGTTGGGAAGAAGAAGATGAACCAGCAAGGGAGACTAAGAAGGAGTGGCCAGTAAGATATTAAAAAAGTTTTAAAAGGACAAAAACATTCCAGAACATATTTCTATATTTAGCAAACAGATGTTATAGAAGTATCTCCCATATCACAAGTAAAACCACCAGATAAAATATTTTAACTATCTTTTAATACATAGTTGAGCTTGCAGAAACATCAGGAATTTCAAGAAATCTAGATCTGACTTATAAAGTCACATTCACAAGGGTAAGTGAATGAGTGCTGAAGCCAATATCTTCCTATATGTTAAAATTACAGATTTAAATATTTAGGAAAGGAGAGGAGAAAACACCTGGGTTCAAAAGTATAGAAAGAGCCAGGAAGTATAACACCACCAGAAAGTGAAGTACAAGAAATATATCTCATTCTCAAGAATGGCATAGTGGGCACATATGCCTGTTTCCATCTTAGTTTTATGTGGCAAGGAAATAAGAAAAAAAGATAAATAATTGGATTGGACCTCTCAACCTTCAGTTATTCTCTTTCTAATGGAGAATTTGGAAAGTTAAAAAATATATATTTTAGGGTCCCTTGTAGCTATAGTCAATTCATCCAAGTTGAGAAGGCAAAAATGAAGCTGGCGCCTTTTCTTGTAGTACACACAACCACCACACAAGTTCTGGTAGACACACATATTTGCAGCCACTGGAGTCCATGTTTACATGCCTGGGAACCAGTTTCTTGGGTATGAGGCAATCGTGGCAGCCACATGGTAGTATAGTAACAATAACAAAATGTTCAGGGCTTCAGTACTATTAGTTGCAATAATGTGATTTTGAAATCTGAAGTCTAGGCATATCCCTGATTTCTACTTCTCTGTATCTTCCCATCATTTTTAAGCACCTAATATCATGTAGCATATTCTTTTCTGCTTAAAATTCAGACACTTACTGTTTCCTTCACTAAATCCTAACCATTAAAATCTCTCTTAGAAATTCTATCTATAAGTCTGTATTCTTCCTGGGCTAGAGCTGGATTTCACAACATCTCTGTGAATTTTTAAAAAAGAGCCAAAAATGTTTAAAGAGCCCTGGCTGGTGTGACTCAGTGGATTCAGCCTGTGAATCAAAGGGTTGCCACTCCGATTCCTATTCAGGGCACATACCTGGGTTGCAGGCCAGGTCCCCAGTAGAGGGAGTGCGAGAGGCAACCACACATTGATGTTTCCCTCTCTTTTTTCCTCCCTTGCCTTTTGTCAAAAATAAATAAATAAAATATTTAATGAAAAAAAAGATGAAAGATTTTCCAGTTGATAGTGCCCCTGGGAAGTGACAGAAAAAAATAAAAATTTATCTGTGAGATAACTTTTAACTTCAGGTTTCAAATAAATCAACAAAAATGTTTAAAGAATTCACAGTCAAGAATCCCTAAACCAACAAGGGGAGAAATAAGTAACTACAAATGAGAACCAGAGAAAACAAAAGTAAACAAAAGATTACATTATCAAAATGGGAAACAATGCTAATATTGGTATCATCAGATAGAGACAATATAATGAGCATATTTAATATATTTAAATAAAAATATCAGGGAATTTACATTAAACTAAAGAATACTGTCAAAATTTATAAGGTGGATTTGAAATAAAAGAAGTTCTCGAAGTGAAAATCACTATTAGAAACTACAGTCTAAATAGTACAATGCATATACTAGAATAGAAAATTAGTAAAGTATACTCTAAAACTAAAGAAGTTTCCTGAAAAAAAAAAGAGATAAGAGATGGAAATATGGATGAGAGGTTACAGATGTGTAGGACAAAATGAGTAGTCTAACAGAACTGATTGGGTTTCCAGAATCAAAGAAGAGACCATACAATTTTGAAGCAATGTTAAATAAGAAATGAGTTGTTGAGAAATTTTAGAATTGATAAAAGGCATAAATCCTCAGAATCAGAAATCCTAATAAATTCCAAGCAGGAAAAAATACACACTTAGAAATACTGTGGTCAAATTTTAAAACACCAACCACACACAAAAAAGAATGTTTAAAAAGCAACAATTAGAGCAAGAAAAAGTAGAATAAGATCTTCAAAATAAGCAGACAAAACTATTATTAAATTAAGAATTCAACAAAAAGTTAAAGTAACTTTCAAAAATAAATATCAAATAAAAATAATTTCATATGTCAACATTTGAGAGGACTTACAACTACAGACCCTCACCAAAGGAGCTTCTAAGGGACACACTTTAGAAGTAAGGAAAATAATCTAGAAAATGGAGTGGAAGAAACAATTTCATTATGAATGAAATGAAAGTCTGGAGGCTGCGTATCCCAGAAGTGAATCAAAGGAAGAAACTTACAACTGTATGAAGTGAGAAGAGAATAGATTAGGTTTAAAAGACTTCAAATACTGGCAATCTTTCAAAAAATAGGTGAATCCACAATGATACTTGAATTCAAGTATATCTTTAGCATGTTTTATTCTTATAGCAAACACACTAAACATTACATATCCACGATTATACCCATCCTTTTCTCTAAAAGTCTTGCTTTCATAATTTTTATCTCATTGAATCATATCATTACCTACATAACCAGTTGCCAACAATTATTTTTTGCATGTTCAATAAGTTTATTATCTTTATCTGAAAAATTTTGATAGAAAATTGTGGTTTGGTTTATTAGCTCTTAGCGCCCATTCTTGAGTTCTGAGGAAGCTTGCTTTCCTCTGAGTTACCCGATCTTTCTTCTGGGCAAAAGACATTTTGGGATGATTCCACCTCTTCATTTTAACTTCTTTCTCAGGCTTCTTCTCATAGACTGGATTCTCTTGTATAGCAGCATGAGCCTTCTTATACATGTCCTCCATCATGTCTGGAGTTACATTGTTCTTCATGTATTAAGAGAATTGTTTCTTGTAATATCTTTGTCTTCTTCCATTAGGTAGTGCATATAATCTGCCACATTCTGACCCATGATGTGCTTCCGATGCACTTCCTCATTGAATTCCTTGCTTTTGGAATCATAACCAGGGAATTGTTCAGTACTGTGAGGAATAGACAAGCTTCCCTCCACAGCTCCCTTTAGGGCCCCAAACACTTTATTTCCAGTAGTAGTTCTGGCAAGCCCTGCATGCAAATAGCAGGTGAAGGCACCTGGTTGACCATCAATGCTATCCACATTGTATTCATCTCCAGTCACTTCCACTTGGCCTTCATATATCTTGCCCATGCCAAACCTATTGAGAAGCCTGTGGGCCAGCAACAGGCCAGCACAATATGCTGCAGCATGAGTTGTCAGGCCAACCTTCACACCATACTTTGGGAGTTCATGAGCATAAGCTGCACAAACTACCATATCTCCTTCTATACAGGCCTAAGCTATCTGACAAATGATAAATTTGTTGGTTATATGAACTATCAGCCTGTACTTATTTTTATACTGAATTGCTAAGCATTTCTAGGCATAGTAATCAGTTTTATCCACTTGTCATCTTCTAAATTTCCCTTGGTATCTTTTGAAGTAGGCCTTATTTTTGACAACTTTTACAAACCCCATCCTGTGGATGAAAGACCCATGTCTGCAGCTTGCTACAGACCTACAGACCCAGCAGCGTTCCAGTAGGGGGAAAAGCCCAGTTGCCAATTCGTTTTAAATACAACTTGAAAGTAGGAGCATTAGGAAATTATTTTGAGTGAATTTGTATCTGTTTGTAATAATTAGGAAAATCCAAGTTGAAGTAGTTCTAGAAGTTCACCAGCTGGAAAGAGCCATTTGTAGTGACTCTGTGATGGGCAGTCCTGACTACCTGCCTTTAGGAATGAAGGCCTATTCTCCCAGTGCCTGGGCATTCTGGGGGATGATGGCCCTCATCAGACACCCTTCATTGTGGAGTGAGTCAGCGGAGGAAAAGAGCTCCTTTCCAGGGAAGATCACATTCAATTATGGGTCACAGCAGGGATATAAAGGCCCTACAAGTTTCCCCAACTTGGAAAAATGCTAAAGGGTGAGGTCTACCTTGAGAATGCTTCATAGCTTTACCTCTCAAGCACAATCTGTACCAAGTTTCCTTTCTACAAATGCTGAGAAGAGAGAACTCTCTAATAAATGTCCTGCATGTTAATTTATGTCTCAGTCTGCCTCCAGGGAAATCTAAAGTGGTAGCTATTAAAGTATTAGAGTAGTATACTTTTAACAGTTCAATGAAACTAAAAATGGTATTAGTGAAATAATCTAATATACATTTTCACTACCCTAAGAATAATTTTCTGTCCATTTTATTGCTTGAATTTTATAGTATGTCTCTTATCATTTTTTCTTGCTGTAATAAAGTGAGCAATATACAATTTAAGTAGGGTTAAACCTGGTCCTTTTATAAAAGGGATACAGGGAAGGAAGGAAGGAAGGAAGGAAGGAAGGAAGGAAGGAAGGAAGGAAGGAAGGAAGGAAGGAAGGCCAATCTCTTGCATAGCTCTAGATAGTTGTTAGATTTTCATGAATTCTGAAATTCTCACTAGTGGACCTCAACCTTGGCTGCACCCCAATAACACCTATGGAGTTAAAAAATGGATGTTGTAACATCCCAGAATTTCTGATTCAGTTATTCTGAAGTGTTGTTCTGGTGCCCAATTGTTTTTTAACATGAAATAAAATTCTTAAAAGAGTTGAAAATCATTTATTGATACAGCATTTTAGGTCATCTATTTACCAGTCTCAGCTGTCTGACCTTATTTCCTATGATCTTCTAACATGATCTTCTCTGTTCCCATATAAGACATTGCTAATAGCTCTTTTTTTTTTTTTGAACAATAGTCTGCAACGCCATGATCACCTTTCTATCCCTTTTCCTCCACTTACTATTTCATGTTCCTTATTCCAATTGGTTTTGTAATACTTGATTCTATACTTAGTGTTCTATAAAAGCTTTTCTTTCACTTTATTTCATAAATATCTTCATTTATTTTCAGATGCATGAAGCCTCATAGGTCATATAATGTACTTATTTTACAGGAGGTTATGTTAGTTTTCTGTTATGTAACAAACTGCCACATACTTACCTACTTAAAACAATCACTATCTGTTACCTTACAGTTCTACAGGTCAGTTGTCTGGGCAGTCTCAAGCGGTTTCTCAGCCTAGGGTATCACAAAGCCAAAATTAAAATAGCGGGCAGGCAGGATTCTTATCAGGGTTCCAGGAAATAATCCATTTCTAAGTTCATTCGGGTAATTGACAAAATTCTGATATTGTTACAAAACCAAAGACATATTTTCCTGGATGGGTATCAATCAACCAAGGGTTAGTCTGGCTCTCTTAGAAGCTGCTCCCAGCTCTTTTCTACATGCAACACCTGCCTCTCTTGCATTGAATCCTTCTGATGCTTTGAATCTCTCTGGATTCCTCTTCTGCTTCTAGTCAGAAAGAAACTTTCTGCTTTTGAAGGCTCATGTATTAGGTCAAGTCCACCTGGATAATTTTCTTATCTTAAGGTCATTTGAACAGTAACCTTAATTGCATCTGCAAAATTCCTTTTTCTATGTAATGTGACATATTTATGGGAATGAAATCAGGGGTGAATATCATAGGGCATATTAGAATTCTTCCTCTCACAGCAGTTTTAAAAAATTCTTTTAATATTTCACATGTGACCATTTGAGTTCCCAGGTAAATTAAGAAATACTTTACAGGGAACAGTAGTCTCTTCTATAAAATAAAAAATCTGTGGTAGTTTCTACTGTGTTCATACACAAATTCTTATCCACTGAGTTACTTACTAATTTATTCAAAAACATATAGGATACCTCTGTATTTAGGATCAAGAACATCTGCATCGAATAACTGAAAATATCTTTTTTCTTGATTATGCAGCATTCATTCCCCCTCCCTGCAAGTGCCCATGTCCTTTTGGGGAGAAATTTACTGGTTTGCTGGAGCCAACTTGTTTTAGCTCTCAAGAATATGTTGTAAGCATCTCTTCCCAACTTACAAAGAAATCATATTGGTTGCTTCAAATTATTCCTCTTTATAGTTGAAATATTACCCCAGGGAAATCTATAAATTCTTTTTAAAAGTGTCCTTTTTTTCTTTCTGGAGAGCTAGTTATTAAATATTTACCAACACATCACTGCAAGTAACCTTTGCCTCATCTTTGACACCTTACTTGTTGCAAGAGTATTTCACTCTCTCATTCCATGACCCCAGACACCCGCCTACCCTCACCACCCTCACCAGCTTTGACACCAGCAGAAAGAGAACCTGTGGCACAAACCTGGCCAAATAGATCCTTCTCTAGGACTTGCACTTTTAAGTGAGAAAGACAGATAGTAAGAGTAGTGAAACATTCTGTATATGTACTTTAAATAGGTGAATTGTATGCCATGTGACTTACATCTCAATAAATCTGTTAAACAAAGATTCTACAAGATCATGCCTCTCATCCTTGCTTCTAAGCCTCTAAAGCTATCATGTGCCTTTCTGTCTTCAAGGTTAATTTTTGACACCTTCATTAAAGAGCCTAGCATACATTCTGCAAATTACTTTTCACTCAAAGTAGCCAAAGTCTTTTTCTTTCAGCTTACAAATTAGAAACTATAACATGCATAATATTAATTTCAAGTCCATATTAATAACAATGTAAATTTCTCCTTATTTGGAACTAACCTATTTTCAACATAAACACGAATTAACAAAGATGGCAGCATCTGATTATCTATAGTTATTCCATTTTTGTGAGGTTCTGTTTATTATTTTTTCCAGCTCATCAGGTATTTTAGAACAAGATACTAGCTGACTTCTCTAAAAGCTGATTCCTGCTGGCAACATAGCATACTCACTCTCTTGCAAAATAAAAAGGAAGGCAGAAAGAAAGACATACACTGTAGTTTTTTGGCTCACTAGAGTCATCAGAAAGCTTCTAAGATTCAGAACAAAAAAGCACATAGTATATGAAGTAATTTGAAATTATAAATCACATTTTTGCATTAAACTTGATATTGCCTAGTCTCAGATTATATATTCTTTGCCAAATGTCCTAAGAAAGTAGTAACAAGAGGAAGATGGTGGTGAGGTAGGAGGGAGAAGATTCTATTTCCCTCTACACATGGGAGAAAAACCTAGCCAATCTGTGAAGGAACAGGTCAAACAGGGAGGAACAGAGCAAACAGCCAACAGTATCCCAGCATATATGAAGATAGGAGACCAAAAATTGTAGAGGACATTGAAAAACCAGACCGTAAGGAGAGTGCTTCAGGACAATAAGGTCCCAGGGCCCAGCTCAAGGACCAGGGGGACTGCAGCCCCAGGCCCGGCACCCACCGGGTCTGCCACAGGGTTCTTGGGAGAGAGCTGGGTCAACAGCTCCCTCCCCGGGCCAAACAAAGTTTGAACAGCAGTGGAAGAGACCTGGTTGCTTGAAGTAGCAGAGAGGGAAATAAAGACTAAGTGGCAAACACACAGGGGCTATGAGCACCCATGAAGTCTGTGGATGCCGGCTGGGGATAGTTGAGAGTTGAGCCCTGTCAGGGCCTGACCCCAATAATCCCAGGTCTGGCTGGAGAACTGGGCTGTGCGAGGGGCCAGGCCGTTGTACAGAGTGGCAGGCTTGAGTAGGAAGAATTTCTCAAAAAGTGAAAAAGGAGACACTGTTTGGGGAATTCTCCTGCAGCGATTGCTCTGGCCTCTTCCCAACCCAGCCAGTCCATGCTCCCAAGGTGGTGTGAAAGGCCCTGTGTGCACTTCTGTAGCCCTGGGAGGTGGCCTGGCTGAGCAGGCACCTGCATACAGGAAGAGTGTGCTCTGTGGAAGACCTGGATCCCACACCCATAACCCCAGGGAGAGTGCACTCTGCAGAGGGCCTGGATCCCACAGCTGTAACCCTGGAGAGAGAGCACTCTGAGGAAGGCCTGGATCCCACACCCAAAGCCCTGGGGAGCGGCACCAGGCTAGCCCTGGGGAGATTGTGTGCAGACTGACTGGGTGCTGATCAGGAAGGAAGAGGAGCAAAATCAATCACCCCTCAGCCTGCTGCAGCCAGCAAGACCAGAAAAACTGGTTTCACCAGTTTGAAAACAGCAAGAGGCTTTTTTTAAAAGTAATTCTTTATTTTTTAATTTTTATTATTTTTTAATCTCTCAATTCCTTTTTCCAGGAAAAAGGAATCTTTTTCACTAAGATCAGGAACAAGACAAGGTTGTCCACTTTCACCACTTCTATTCAACATAGTATTGGAAGTTTTAGCCACAGTGGTCAGACAAAAAAAGGAAATAAAAGGCATCCAAATCAGAAAGGAGGAAACAAAACTGTCGCTGTTTGCAGATGACATGATAGTGTACATGGAAAATCCTATAGACTCTGCCATAAAACTACCTGACCTACTAAATAAATTTGGCAAACCAGCAGGACACAACGCCAATATCCAGAAATCAAAGGCATTTTTGTATACCAACACTGAAACAGCAGAAGCAGAAATCAAGAAAAAATTTCATTTGATATTAGCAACAAGAAAAATAAAATGCCTAGGAATAAACCTAACCAAGGAGGTAAAAGACCTATACTCAGAAAAGTACACAACACTAAAGAAAGAAATCAAGGAAGACACACAAAAAAATGGAAACATATACCGTGTTCATGGACTGGAAGAATTAACATAATCAAAATATCCATACTACCCAAAGCAATTTACACATTCAATGCAATACCTGTTAAAGTACCAATGGCATATTTCACAGACATAGAACAAAAACTTCAAAACTTTATATGGAACCATAAATGACCCTGAATAGCTGCTGCAATTTTGAGAAAGAAAAGCAAAATAGGAGGGATCACAATACCTCACACCAAATGGTATTACAAGACCACTGTAATCAAAACAGCCTGAATGAAAACAGACACATGGACCAGTGGAACAGAACAGAGAGCTCAGAAATAAACCCAAATCTCTATGGTCAATTAATATTTGACAAAGGGGTAGCAACATAAAATGTAGTAAAAATAGCTTCTTCAACAAATGGTGTTGGGAGAACTGGACAGCTACGTGCAAAAAAATGAAACTCAAACACCAACTTACACCTTACACAAAAATAAATTCAAGGTGGATAAAAGACTTAAATATAAGTCATGACACCATAAAAGTCCTAGAGGAGAACATATGCAGGAAATTCTCAGATATTCCACACAGCAATGTTTTCACTGATATTTGCCCTTGAGCAAGGGACATAAAACAAAGAATAAACAAATGGGATCTCATCAAAATAAAAAGCTTCTGCACAGCTAAGGAAAACAGTATTAAAATCAAAAGAAAACTAACCATATGGGAAAATATATTTGCCCATGATACCTCAGACAAGGGTTTGATCTCCAAAATATATAAAGAATTTACACGACACCTCTCTAAGAAGACAAGCAACCCAATTTAAAAAATGGACAAAGGATTTGAATAGACACTTCTCCAAGGAGGACATACAGAGGATCCAGAGACATATGAAAAGATTCTCAGTATCACTAGCTATCAGAGAGATGCAAATTAAAACCACAATGAGATACCACTTCACGCTGGTCAGAATGGCCATCATAAACAAAGCAACAAACAAGTGTTGGAGAGGTTGTGGAGAAAAGAGGACCCTAGTGCATGGTTGGTGGGATTGCAGGTTGATACAACCACTATGGAAAACAGTATGGAATTCTCTCAGAAAACTAAAAATGAACCTGCCTTTTGACCCAGCAATTCCACTGCTAGGATTATATCCTAAGTACCCTGAAACACCAATCCAAAAGAACCTATGCACCCCAATGTTCATAGCAGCACAATTTACAATAGCCAAGTGTTGGAAGCAACCTAGGTGCCCATCAGTAAATGAATGGATCAAAAAACTATGGTACAGTTACACAATGGAATTCTATGCAGCAGAGAGAAAGAAGGAGCTCCTACCCTTTGCGACAGTATGGATGGAACTGGAAAGCATTATGCTAAGCGAAATAAGCCAGGCAGTGAAAGACAAATACTATATGATTTCATCTTTTACAGGAACCTAAACAACAAAACAAACAAACAAGCAAAATATAGCCAAAGACACTGAAATAGAGGACAGGCTGACAGTGACCAGAGGGGAGAGGGGAGGGAATTTCAGGGGGAAAGGGTCAAGGTTTACAGGAACCAGTATAAAGGACACATGGACAAAAACAAGGCGGGGAGGTTGGAAATGGGAGTGAGGTGGGAAAGGCTGGGGGGATAGGCTGGAATGGGAGTAAAAGGCAGAAAACTGTACTTGAACAATTTTAAAAAATATACACAAAAAAGAAAGTAGTAACAATTTAAGAAATACATAGACAATTCATTTTTAAAAAGAAATATAAAATTGATCCAGGGCAAAGAAGCTAAAGTAAAGTTTTCAATTCCCATTCTTCCTTTAGCCTAAATATATATTTATGTACTAAGAGGAATTTGTGCACTTGGTATCAATGTGGAAAACAGACACATAACTACTCCTCATTATTTCCCCTGCAGAGGTTGCAGCTGAACTGAGAGATACAAACAAACTCTTTTCTTAAATATTGTGCCATATATCAGGTGCATAGGTTCAAGGTCATGACTAGCTGTGCATTTGTACAGTGCTAATATTAAGCCATAATATTTAAGTTTCAGTTTTGCTATAATATATATTTTGTAAAGGTGTGTGATATCCAATAGTAAATTGTATCTGAGTGATACTGCGTACTCTGGAGTCAGGGTTAGTGTAGTTTCTGTGTGTTTTTTTTTTCTTTTCTGCAAACTTTGCAGTCAGTGCTGTGTGTGTGTTTTTCATTTACCATTTAAAATGGCTGGAAAAATATATCGATTCGATAATCCAAGAAACATTGAAGAACTTCAATGAATGTTACTTGAGTCACTTATCAAAATATTTTTGCAAGTGTTGTGGGAAGTATTTATGCCTTAGCATAGCAATATTGTTTGCAATAACTGTTAGAAATGTTTTGCATAGCCAACTATTGAAGATTCTAACTAATTAAGGTTAAAGACATTTTTGGTTGTATTTCTTAGCAATATTCATGTTTCCATTATATGAAAAGAAAAATGTTTATTCTGTATGTTTTTATGTTTCTCTGTTTAATAAGTTGTAGACTGGGGTGGGAAATATATTAAAATCATATTATTTATTGCATAAATATAATAAAGGCAAATTTGCTAGCTTTTTTTTCACATTTCAGCACATACTAGTAATGAATGTATCTTTCAGATACATGTAACCTATGCTGTAATTTTTTTGACCATGACCACCACAGCATTTAGGGAGAGAGAATAAGGTCGTTGTCACATTAACAACAAATGTCACCCAGAAGTTGTACTCCCTGTGTGAAGAGATAACTCATAGAAAGCATAATTCCACTCACTTACAAAAAATGAAAATGAAATGTGATATAAAATATGTAAAAATCCATATTCTTCAATTGATGTGATTTAGAAATGACAATAGGAATTAAAAACAGGATTACAATTTGGGGATAAATTCCTGAAAAATACTATTTAACACACAGGTTAATTTCTCAAAAAATGGCTGTATTAGTATTATTAGAATTGGGGCAGACAATTTAAATTGTGTATGGCATAAACTATAACGGTTTCTCCTATAAGTTGTCCGTTGTCTATTTGTTTGTTTTTTAAATGGCTGTCAACTTGTTCTGTCTCATCAGTTCTGGCAGATCAGTATTCATTCTCACCATTATCACTGGCAGAACATGATGGTACAATAAGCCAAAATGACTAAACGCATTGTAAGGAAAAAAAGTCAAGAAGAACAGAGAGTATCTCTGTGTAATAGCTAATCCCTTATGAACACATTTAGAAACTGTCTGCAGGTAATTACATTCAGGTAACCCGATCTAAAAATGCCAGGTTCACACAATGGTTCATTTAATTCCATCTGGTGCACGATAATGCGTTTCTTAATGGACACATTGGTTTAAAAAAAATCACCTCAGATATCAAAAACTCATATTCCCTTGGAAATTACAACAAAAATTAGAATCTCAAAAATGATCTTGCAATGCTTAATTTATAAAAAAGAAAATTAAGGTGATGAATTTAGACTTCTCACTACCTAAATCCCTTTAGTTATGATCCATTTTCTTAATAATGAATATATAGGTTAATATGAAAAATTGGGTCAGGGTATGTAATATCTTGAAGGCAATAAAACAAACTGACATAGAACATATATAAGTCATTTAATGTATTCCAAATATTTACCAGGGACCTATTTAACTCTTGAAAAGGCACCACCTGTCATCAAGGTAAGAAAGGTGTAAATACAGGTGTTTGTCACAACCATTGCTGCTCTCCTTTTAGGTTATTAAGATGGCCAGAGAAATTGGCCTCCCAGAATAAAAAAATCACACATAATTCAAAGCACCTTGGTGCATGACTTGTGGGGGAAAGGACCTGTATTTGGCCTGTTGAGCGATGTGAGTTCTGCCTCTCAATGCTTTTTCCATCAGATCTCTAATCCTGATGCCTACTAATCCCTCTATTTTTCTCAATTTTTGTTTTACAGAAGGCAGCAGGGTAAATGTACTTTCACTTGTGTGAACTTTTTCCCTGTATTGGATATATGTATTTTAAACTTCCTAATACATTTAGGAAAAAAAAACAGTCTTTTCCCAAATACTTGTTGAAATGCAACAAACCCTGTTAAAACTATAAAAAATGAACAGTCTTTCTTTCTATTTGTTTTCTCCTCTGTTGGATTATTTCCCCATCATGTTTATACCATCTTCCAAAGCCCAGGTCCACCCCAGTCCTCTCCTCTTCTTTCTGAATGCACCTGGAATGTAGCTTCTTTCCTTTGCCCACCACACTCTAATAGCAAACTCTCTTGTCAAATCGGCTCATCAAAATCTGTGTTATTAATTTGATTCTCTCACATACCCACTACTTTAAATACTAAATACATTATTTAATAAGCTCAATTTACAAATAGTTGAATATGTCAACATGTTGTTTCATTGCAGTTATCAAAATGCATTACTTTAATGACCTCCTGATGTCAAAGTTTGAACCTAAAAAAGAGACTCTGTTAATGGGAATTACTTTTAAATTTTGTATAGAAATGTATGTACCTAGTACTTTACAGGGTAAGAAGAAAAGAAGATGGTTTCCGGTTTCATTCATTCATTCATTCAATATTTAAGTACCTACAAGTGTCAGGCACGGATATCAGTACTTAGGATACAACAATTAATAAAACAGACAAAGTCCTACTTCAAGAAATTATATGGGGTAAAAGGGTGTTTCATGAAAGTATGATACAATGAGCAATAAGCATAATAAATATAATAAATAAATAAATTATATTTCATATTAAATAGTGACAAGCACTATGAAAACATATGAAAACAGGGTAAGAGGAAATTATGAGAGGGAGAGTTGCATTATTCAGTAAGACAGTCAGAGAAGGCTCTATTAATAAGGAAAACTTTCAAGAAACACTGAAAGGGAAAACAGGGGTAGCCAAGTGATTTTGTAAAAGAAGAACAATTCATACAAAGATGAAATTGTGAAAGGAGTGTCCCAATGAAGAGTGGGGTAGTCTATGCTTATAGTAGAGCCAACCAGGATGGGTGGAGATAGGAGTTAAAATGTAAGGAGGGGAAGCAGGAGGGAATTTTGTGATGTTGGGTCTTGCAGGGCATCGGAATGTCTTGGGTTTTTATTTTGACACAGTAATTCCAGATAATACTGTGTGGCAGTCCAGTGGTGACCATGCTTTGGAGACAGGTAGACTTACTACATAAAGTACTGTATTTTGCCAAGTATAATGTGCACTTCTTTGCCGAAATTTTTGAGGGAAAAATAAGGATACACATTATATATGGTAGCACTAATTCTGCATCTATATAAATGTTTTTAATTCTTTCACTTATGCTTATGCATTAGAAAGCAATAATGACATCTGTATACAAAATAATACCCTGGAATACAATAATTGGTCTTGTTTCTAAATATAAATAAATAAAAATTGAATTAAGAATTAAAACAAAAGATTTTTTCCTGAAAGTTTGGGCCAAAAGCTTTGTTGAGCATTATACATGGCAAAATACGGTAACTGCTCATGTGTAGGCTTGACCTTTGCATAGTGTGTGCATCCAGTGAATGACCACTACTGTCACAGCTTAATCAACTGCCTCTGAGAGGAATGTTCAACCGGCCGACTTGCTAAAATTGTAAGTAACTCAACCTATTTGTTTTGATGCAAAGATTCCCTCTAACTTTTCACATGAAAGCTTTGAGGATATGTAGTAACATTCCATAAGTGATTATCTTATCACTGTAAAAATATGTTTATTGTCCCTGGCCAAGTAACTCAGTTCGTTAGAGTGTCATCCAGATACACCAAGGTTGTGGGTTGGATCCCCTGTCAGGGCATATATAAGAATTAATTAATGAATGCATAAACAAGTTGAACAGCAAACTGTTGTTTCTCTCTCTGTCCCCTTCTCTCTAAAGTAAATAAGTAAATTTTTAAAAAAATAAAAATAAAAATATGTTCCTTCTCTGTGAATGTCTTTTTGAATGCCTATTCCATACTAATACTTAGTATAAAATAGCATTTGAGTCAGAGCTTATCCTAAGAATAGAAATCTGAGTATATTTCTTATGTGTTAGAAAGTCCTGGGTATCTTTCCTCTTGTTAATAGAAGAGTTAATTTGCACATACCAAGGAAGACTTAGAGCTATTAGTAATAATGAACTTATCTTCTCTGTTAGAACCTGGAAAACAATAGAAATATCCTTGTGGATGTACAGAAAATATGTACTTCATCATTTCAACTGACATTCCAAAGAGTTTTGTTCTGTGGCAGACTGTTGTGAGGAAGGAATGATGATTGGTACTTCAAGCCATTCCTCTGCAGAAGGACCCATTTGAAGCATGACTGCTGAAGGAGAAAAGAGTCACAGCTGTAGAGTGACAGCTTTCTCTGCTCCGTTATGTCCTTTTTGAAGTCTACAGAGCTCAGAATCTGCAGAATATAAGGCATTTCAAGTGATGTCAATATCTCTTTCCCCTGTAGATCCTTTTCCATTTCTCTATCTCTAAATAGCCCTAAATGAGAAAAAATTGGTATATAGCTGATGGGGAAATATTATCTTAAAATAAAAATCTCTTCTCAATAAATAATAAACCACAGTGTATCTTAGTAGCTGAAAATAAGTTCATTTCTTGCTGCAAATATTTTTTACATTTCTGAGCTATAAAATAAGACTTTATAATCCCAATTAAACTCCACATTTGAGGATTTGTCTGTGGCATACATCCTTTTATACAAATTATAGTTATTAATGAAAGTCCCATGATTGCCTATACACTTGGGGCTTAAATACATATTTAAATATTAACAAGGCTCTGATTAAGATGCAGAAACATGGATAGAGAAGCTAATGGAAATACTTTGCTCTTGTCTTGTCTTGCTTCTATATTATATTCATCCAAATTCCAATTAGCAACATGAGAATGCAGCATGACTTCCTATGTTTTCTAGTTCATTTATAGCACCTTTGGTTTAAGAGGTTAGAGTAAAATGAATATTTTTAGTATTGAAATGGAAAAAGATTTGATTGCATAGTAATTTCAGGTGAATTTTTAAAAGTATGCTGCCTCAACAGCTTGAAACTTTATTCCCCCACCTTTAATTTAGACTTTACAATTAATAAAAAAAATGTTCTTTTTTGTCTTAGCTTTGTGCCTGCTAATTCATTGAATTGTTTCATTGTGTTAATAAGCTCCAGGTCACATGTTTCTTCCTTGTATAGAGCCAGTTATGTCTGGAGGAAATTTGATTCTGACACTTCAGAACATAATCCAATCTATGGCTGAATACTTGGCATTGTAAAGTAATGTAAACGTGTCACTTTGGGATATTACAATAAAACAAAATTAGACTGCATTTCTACTAATGATGCAATAACAGGGATAAGATATTTATACACCTACTCACATTTCCCTTCAACATATTCAACTTTTATGAGACTGTAAGTCCCTAGGGCCAAGGCCTGTGTCTGCCCTCTTTGCTGAATAAAATGAATAAATGAATCACTGCTTGGAAGGAGAGAAGGAAGGAAGGAAGGAAGGAAGGAAGGAAGGAAGGAAGGAAGGAAGGAGGGAAGGAACTATCACCCTTTTTTTATAAGATTATTGAGTGAGAATAGAAACAAAGAATATGCATATTTAAATATATTCAAATCTCTCCCACATGAAAAAAATCAACCTCTCACATCCTTAAAATTACCAACTTATCTTACTCTACTCTTGTTCAGCAAAAATTCTTGAAGTACTTTCAATTTTCTATCTATTCACTCCCTTTTCTGACATTTTTTTTTTGCCTCTATAAACTCACCTAAATAGTGCACACTAAGATTAACAATGACCTTCAAATTACTAATGGACATTTGGACAGTCAAGAGTCTTCATATCATCCCAGCACTCAGCAGAATTGGCCTTGTTGATCATTCTCCTGTTTGATGTGCCTTCCTTACATTCTCCTGTTCATCCTCATATTTTTTACCTCTTCCCAATATCCTTTGGATGCTAATCTACACGGTGTGCTGTTAGATGCTGATATTTTTGAATACCCACTCCTGGTCTACTTCTTTCTCTCCCAGAAGTCCTGAGAAAACCATCTCCAGATCTTTATTATATTCTATATAATGATTACTCCTACATTTTATATTCTCCCTCTGAGTTCCAACTGTGTATTCAGGTACACTTGGATATCTCAAAAGATACCTGTGTGGACTGAAATCACTTGTCAAATATCTTGGTCACTTATTCCAGTAAACTTTTCACACATGCACAAAATAAGACTGTAATCCCATAAGTAACTCTATTGTTTGCTTCAGAAAATTCTTACAGCTCAATTTAGAGAGAGTCTGCTCACCTGATAAGTTTATTTATCAAGACCGACTTCACAAAACTTGCTTTGTTATAGCCAGCAATTCTAAACTATTATTTCATGAACGTTGCCTAATTCCAATTAGTTCTATGCCTTGAAAAATCTATCATAAGCTTTTTGATCCAAGACTCTAATGTTTAACAAATATCTCACTCCCACTACCCACTTTTGAGACACTAAAACCCTTTCAGAGCAGTGGTTCCCCCTTATCCTTAGGGATTATGTTCCAAGACTTTCAGTGGTTGCCTGAGACCTCGAATTGTACCAAACCCCATACATGGGTACATATGTTTTTTCCTACACATATGTACCCTTGATAAAGTTTCATTTATAAGCAGACACCATAAGAGATTAACAATAGTAACTAATAATAAAACAACTATAAAATTATAGTAATTAAAGTTATATAAATGAAGTTTCTCTCTCTCAAAATCTTATTGTCCTGTACACGTGGTGTGGATGTGCTGGACAAAGGACTGAGTCACATCCCAGCTGGGACAGAGCAGGACAGCATGAGATTTCATCATGACACTTAGATTTGTGGGCAATTTAAAACTTATGAATTCTTTATTTCTGGAATTTTCCACTTAGTGTTTTCAGATGGTGGTTACCATGGGTAACTGATTCTTAGGTGAAACTGAGGAAAGTGAAACTGTGGATAAGGGAGCAACTACTGGAGTTTCTTACTGGAAGTTCCAATGCGTTTAGCTTTGCTTCATTAACAGATGGTGCAGTAATAATTTTAGCAAATTTAACATCTCCAACTCAACTTGTTCAATAACAAATTTAAGGACTTTCTACACAAACTTGCTCAACTTTCAGTGTTCTTTACTTTAATAAAACAATCAGTATGTCTAACTTGGCAAACCAAAAACTTATATGTCCCTTTCTTTAGTTACCCATCTTTGAATCACCAAATTGTTTTGTTTTACCTCTCCATTAAATGTTAGCAGAATAAATAAGTAAGTTAAACTAGCAATGTATGTAGTGTTTCATTCTTCTCCTTCCAGTGGAGTATTAGTCCTGGGAAATGGGGGACAGTGGAGGTGTGAGTGGGGAACTGTGTGACCTGTGCATGTAGTAAAACTACATACTCTGAAGAATATTTTACATATTTACTAAAACAATAGACTTTGGTCTATCAGTTTATCATCAATGTATTACGATAACTCTATACAACTTCAATTTTAATACTTGTAGCTAGGAGATAGGTCCATTTACCTTTCTCACACGTACTGTGCCATTATGCCAATTTACCTCAAGGGGTTCATTTACTAAGCCCTTAAAACTGCTACTCTCATATTTAGGAAAACTGCCACCAGGCAGCACTACACTGCTTTGATGCCATGCCTCATTTTCCAAATTTAATGCTGCACTCTAGAAGTGACAGACATCTTTCTTTCTTTGGAAGAGGAGTGTAACAATCCCAAGCTTCTCTTTGTAACAAACTCTAGTTTCCTTCACTCATTTAACAAGTTTTGATTGAGTGCAATTATATGTCAGGCCCTCTTCTGGGAACTCAGAAAACAAGGGTGAACCCAAAGGAAAGCATCTCTGCCTTTTAGAAGGTCACAGTCCAGTAGGAGATTCAGACAACAAACATGATAAATAATATATGTGTGTGCATACACATGTATTGTCCGATAGATAAACTACATAATATGTTTGAGAGAAAAATAATTCAGAGAAGAGGAGAGGAGATGAGTATGCATAGGAGGAACTGGACATTTTTATAGATGGGTATGTGTGGGGGGAGTTTAACATTTTTATAGCATGGCTGTTTATTACAAATCTACATGTAGCTAGTAACCACTTATTCATTTTAAATATTAACTCTCATCCACCCTCAGGAGATTCTCAAAGTTGCAATATGACTAAATTTTCTGGCACAAGGAATATTTTGTACTAAGCTATTTTCATTACACAGTGCAGTCAGGGAAGCAACAATTGCAATTGTTTATAGTTCTAAGAACAATTTTGGCAAAAGTCTTATTTCATTGGTGACAGTCATTTTGCACACGTTCTAAAAATTCTGGTTTTCAGTGAGTTCTCCAAAGTATTCACAAAACACTTAGTTCTATTTTTCTTCTTTTCCTTTCTCATCACTGCTTTTCTCTATTATGTAAATTTATTCAAGCCTATTTTTAGGCTTTAGAAACGTGTGAGCAATGTACAGAAACAGAGACCCTTCTTGTTTTCATTAAAATAAGGATGGTTGAAACTGCCCAAAAGTCTACTTCCACTGAGTTGGTAATTTGTGTCACATGGAACAGTGGCTTGTTCCCTGAGATGTTTCAATCAGCTAGGATCAACATTCAGAAAATAACTGCTGTTCTTTCAAGTCATTAATTCTCATGGAAATAAACATGAAGTAGGGAAACAAGAATAGAATTGATTTAGAGCTGTAATTGGTTCACAAGTCATGCCGGCCACTTCTGATAACCACAAACACAGCTTAGGTGAAACGATGAAGCAGGCTGAAGATGGGCTGTCAGAGGACTTGAAATCAAATCACCACTTCTGTCAGAAACTGCTCTAAAAGGAGGCCAGGGGGCCTGCAGAGGGACTGCAGAGTATCTGACTGGTTTCCCTCAGATCAGGGGGAAGCACAGAGGGTGAAGAATCCTTTTTTGGAGTTATGGCCATTTAGATTATATTCGCTAATAAGCAAGCTGTGAAATTTAGGAAGATGTTCAAGGTTTTGCCTCTTAATGGGACAATTATTTTTTTGGCAGGGCTCAGCCAAATCACTATTTTGAATTGCCAGCAAGATCCGTATGTGTAATAGGTACAGGTCTTTGGCAATAAAGTGAAAATATCAGAAGGTAATTAAGACAATGAGTTGTGTATTTGTGTGTGCAAAGTTAGTTTGGAAAAAATAAAGTGGGAAGTAAAAGTGGTGGTAAAGTCATGCCATTTCCCCCTTTTGGGTATATTTTAGGGAAATTGGGGCATGTATAAAGTGATTTAGTTAATCACAAAATGTTAAATATTTGGAATGGAAATATTGGCAACTTAGAAAGTTGAATTAATAATCATTCCATTAAATTTCAAATGTATTTAGGGTAAACTATATTTTTTTTGTCAAGACTATTAGCTGCAAAATAGTTCACATCCTCAGAATAAAATCTGGAGTACTACTTAAGCACTCTGCATCAAGCTTTTCAGAATCAGAAATCAAACAGGAGGGGTCTAGGGAGAACCACTGACAATGTAGAGTAGAGGTCAGCTCAAAGAGGGATTGCTTAAATATCCCATGAAGTGCTGTGAAAGGAAGAAAATGGCAAGACAACCTTAAGAAGCTAAAGCATTTTATAGAATATTTACCAGATAAAAAAGGTCATTTAATGTTACTTAATGTTCATATTCCCTTTTCTAGAAGAATATGATTCTGGTCTTCTTAAAAAACACAAGGATATGTTTGTGCTCCCACTTCCCTGTACATGTTTATCTGATCACTCATAAAGGCTCTTTAAGGACCCTATTAAACATGATCAAAAGTGTCATCAATTCTTTGGACTGGGTATGCAAGAGACCTATACTGAACGCACCATACAAGACACATTTATTTCTAAATGAAGGTTATTATAAAAACGGGATGTGGAGAGCTATATGCTGACCTATCTAACTGCAGGCCACAGGGCAACACAGCTGCTGAGTGTCCAACAAAACCACATAACACATTATTTCTAGTAAGTACTTATTTTTTTAAGTTGAATTTCATTATGCAAATTTTAAGGCTTTATTATACTTACCAAAGAGTCATTGATTTGGGAAATGAAAAAAGAAAACAAGAAAGTATTGTAAGAAACTCAAAAAAGGATAAAGTTTTGCCAGTTTGTTTGTAGGCTATTTATTCTATTTAAGACAGTGAACATGAAATTCTAAGTTAATCTGGTTCTCCCCATATTACTTTTAATACATTTCCCCACCACCAGTAAATGTATAGTAGAAGTTTTTTTAAATATCAATTTGAAAACTATCAATCTGCTGAAGGTATTACAGAAGGTAGTTAGTTATTACAAAGGAAGGAAGCAAATGGAATCTGTCATTAAGCCTGATTAATTAAGAGCAGCAGCTTCACAGGCTTCTCAGGGAACAGCCACATCATCCGAAGAAACTTCATCCCGGAGCAGGCAGGAGGAACCAGTTTTCCAATCTTCCCAGGAACACACAGCCCCTTAAATAGGACTACCACGGGTAGGGATAAACCGGTAAGACAGAAATGTTTTTGCTGGGCACAAACGCAGCAGAAGCCAAGGTGGTGCAGGGGAAGGTAAGCACACGCCCAGAAACCAGGCGACCAGAGCCAAACTTTGGGACTTGAAGAGTAGGAACCAAAATGGCAGCATAAAGGGGAGGAGTCTAGCCTGGGAAGACCTGGAAAACTGATCAGATAGGATAAGGGTACAAAACCCTGGGAAGATCCAGGAAAGGAATTGGTTAGGAGAAGGGCCCAGCACAAACCCAGAAGACCTAGGAAACTGGTTGCACAGGTTGAAAGACTACCTGTTTATTCCCGAAAAGCAAGAAAATTTATGGAGATTAACAGGGATCTCAGGACAATTGCAACTACAACCTGAGGGTGGATTAATTCTATTCATTCCAATAAATCTTGCCACTACACTTAAATTTCTCCCACACGTGTGCCTTTTAAAATTATTTTCTTGTGACACTGCAAGAACCCATTTTCTCTGGCAACAAAAGTACCCATATCTTTATTTTAAATAAAGGCAGCTTCTTGAGGAATGTTTAATTTAGTCACATTCCTTGGTTAACTTCCCTGAGCTAAAAGCACATTAGAGAGACAGTTAGGTGGCAGGCCCTGCAGACTTTAAACAATGGATTCTGATTTTTCTTCACATTCTCTCCTCTGATGACACATCCCTGACCCCTCCAGTTCACTGTATTCCAGAACTGCTAATCAATCTTCAGTAGAGTATCCAGGGACTTATAACATAAGCTGTTGAAATGAAGGAATGAGCAACCTCAACTTTTTGGAAAAGGCTTAGTAAATTAAGTTTTTTCTAAGATCCCTATCATGTCTCTGCTTAATCAGAAAAGCCTTAATCAGTGGCGTACAACCCTTTGGTTCTCTAGGCCACACTGGAAGCAGAGTTATTTTGGGCCACACACTAAATACACCAACACTAATGAAAACTGATGAGCAAAAACAAGGTTTTAAGTAAATTAACAATTTTGTGTTGGGCCACATTCATAGCCATCCTGCAGGCAGCCCATGGGCCACAGGTTGGACACCCCTACTAGATCCAGTCCCCACAAAAGTATCGTGCGTGTGTGGTCACAACCCATTTTTATCTCTGGCTTATATCTCTCTTCAAAAGAGGCCATTTTTTGTCCTGTTGTTATGTAAACTAAAAATAAAATATTGCTAAGAAAAACTTTGACCTTGAAGTTTCCAACCACATGCTAGAGACATACGAGTATATATAAGCAACTAACAAATTTATGTTGACTTAAATTAATTATGGAAATAGAAATCAAAGCAAAGGTCTATGGGTAGGCAAAAAACTAACTAATTCCAGATGTGGAAACTTGAGGCTGTGGCCCTAGGATCATGTGCACCTCAAAACATTAAAACGTTGTAACTTGTAACTTGTAAACCTTGTAATTTAGACTTTTGACTCTGGAAGTAATATTATAGATGGATTAGAGATGCATTATATCACAGGCAGTGAATTCCATGGGAAATTTATTAATAGACTATACAAAATACAATAAAGGTCTGATCCACCATTAATAGTATTAAACAACAAAGTTTGCTGACAGCTACCACTTCATCATCTTGATTGGCCAGCCCTCACTTGGCCCTAAGATTGAGATTTTCCTTATCTATATTCTAAATTTCAAAAGTTCTTGAGTTATTCTCCTTATGTATTTTTCTATTCAGTATTTTCCATATCCAAATAACTATACTATTCTAGAAAATTTTCTCACATTCCCATAGTTAGGTTTAGCACTTTCTTCAATTATACCTCTCTCAGTATTGAGAGAGGGAACTTCATAAAAAGTTCCCAAGTCTAACCCAAGAATCATGAGCCAAACCTGTCCCCTTTCACTCAGAGGTCTCTATCCTGTCCATCCTACAGAATTCAGCTCATCTTCCCTTTAGGTCATACACATCAGCATATTTAAAATATTTACCCAGAAATTCTGGATATTGACCCCATTTGAAATCCTTTAAATATTTACATTCCCTTTCACATGTTAGCACAGTTCCTTTCCTGTCTATAAATTCCACAGCTACAATCACACCTTCTTCAGCAGTGGCCTTTTCGAGAAAAATGCACTCGTTATGTTTTTGCCCCAAAATTTCCTCCTCTGTAACAAGAGGCAGGTGTCCTTATTTTTAGAACTATCAGAACTCAATAACTGTTCACATTTATCAGTTGTGTTAAAGCCCTTAAAGAATTTACTGAAAATTATTTTTGCATCCACAGCAGTCTACCATGTTATGAATATATGAACATTTTATCAAAACTGCCAGGCACTGCATTCAAAAAAGAGCCCACTGGAACAGTGCAATATCACTGTCTTGGATGTCATCGGTTAAATGGAGCAAACCATTCCCTCTTGAAAAACCCTTGTTTACACACATGCACCCGTGCACTCTCCTGTTCACTAGAGGGATATTTTTCTACCATGAGGACAAAAATCTGGATGTAAATGATGTAGTATGTGTAGCTTATTTACGGCATTACTATTTAACTTAAAAAATTGTTGATTATTTACTATACACAAAGCAGTATTTTTTTTTAGTTTATTGTTTTCATATCTCATACTATTTGTTTTCAAACAACATATGTTTAGTTTAATGAAGAGGGGCCTCTTTACATTCTGGGCAGTGTGTGGTAAAATGCATAAAATAGTGCTCTTTGATTAAAACTGGCATTCTTATTTTTTTTTATTCTCTGTTCAAAAGCAACATCCTTCTTTTTCTTTCTTATTGAACATCAAAGCACTTTTCAAAGGCTCTGAAGAGTGACCAAATCTCAGTTTTCCCACAGAGAAGCTATATTTTTCTTCAGGAAAAAAGTCCCTCTAGCAAAGATGCTGTGCGTGTGGTGCTGTCCTGTCGCTTTGATTAGTGCTTTACCTCTCTTTACATGTCATCCTTTTTCTATAGTTTTCTCATATGGCAAATTCTAGTTAATGTCAGACAGATAACAGTGTTTGCTTTTACAGGCATATTTTAAAATATTCTTCTCAAGGTACTCCCTTGATTCTAAAAGTATTTCTAAATAGTTTTATTAATAAGTTAAATTTTAGATTTTGTGAAAATGAAGTACATATGTTCTTTCTTAAGCAGTTCAATATAAATATCAATTATATTTTTTAAAATTTTTCCTTTAAAGCATACTTTTAATAACCTGTTTTGCAATATTTAATAATCATTTTGAGTTGCTGAGTGTGAATGTAACATAAATATTGATGGAAATAACTCAATTAATGTACTTAACTTGAATAATTATTTTTAAACCTTCAAATAAAATTAGCAAAACTTAAAAACAATATTTGCTTTATGAAACTATAATACTATTTCAGTTGGCATGGCTTACTTATAAAGCTAAGAAGGAAGGAAAGAAATTAATAAAAATTCTGAATAATCTAAGCCAGAAATATAATCGACAGTTGATTAGTTTAGTCATATGGTTGAACAGACAGACAGACATAGGTAGGTAGATATTCTGACAAGAAACACAAGTCTGTGGATCAGAGAATAGACCATTTATTTACCCATATAGCAGCTTAGTGCTGCTTCCATAGTCCCGATCCTCATGGGGCAGTGTAAGGTGAGTCGTATGTGACCCAGTTTGTATGTGGGTGTTGAACCACAGGGGAATTAGGAGACTTGGACTCACAAAGGGCAGCTGGCACACTGATCCATCTCACCCCAGGACTGAGATAGAGCTTTGCAATGTGAAGAAATCTCTAGCAAGTGGAGAAATTCTCTGTCTTCACCACACTGGAGTGTAAACAAATGGTTTTGGGGATGGTAAACTAATATATCTCTGTGGAGCAATACACAATCTCTAACTTCTAAGACCTGTTTACTACTCAATTATCCTTCAGTTTTGCCAGCATTTTGTTCAGAAAGCTCAGACTGTGCAGTATCATGAAATAGTCATGTGGGATGGCCCCTAACAATAGTAATCACTATAATTAATTTCTGTTCAAAACACTGGATACAATGTTGGTTTTATTTGGAAATAGGCAAATATAATGGTTTATTAAACTGCCACTAAAAATGTTAAGTTATTTTAATGAACATATACAAATAGTCAGATTACTTGAAAATAAAATTTACCTATAATTCCAAATTTTTGCGCTTTGTGTTTGTGTGTCTGTGTGTAATAAAAATTAAACATTTTAAAAAGAAAAAATAAACATTGCATTTGCTTCCTTAAAGTTACTCTGCAAGTTAGTCATATAACAGAACTGGAACACAGATCTTTTTAGGCCCCTGGGTGCTGTATCCATGAGGCTAATGAGGCTCTTAGCCACAGTTTGTTCCAAGGAAATGGTATAAAATTCAGGCTTTACTCACCTGACTGCCTACACTTACTGCCTGCAGAGAAGACAGCATTACAGCGGTTGGAATTGCTTAAACTCTGGTTTACCCTATATTTGGAAGCCTGCACTAACTTTATAATGCTTTGAACAGCATGTATACAATGTTTAACTTTAATATTGTAAAATGACCCTGGCTGATGTGGCTCAGTGGATTGAGTGCCAAACCTGTTAACCAAAGGGCTGTTGGTTGGATTCCCAGTTAAGGCACATGCCTGGGTTGTGGGCCAGGTCTGCAGTTGGTGGATCTGAGAGGCAACTACACACTGATGTTTATCTCCCTGTCTTTCTTCCTCCCTTCTCTTCTCTGTAAAAATAAATAAATAAAATATTTGAAAAAGTTTTTAAATATATGATATGAAAATTGAAGAAACTAGCAGTTGGAGCATAGTTGAAAACTAAAAATTCAGTAAAAGGAGATCACCAGTCAACTAAGACAATTATATATTTTTCAGTTTCAAACAATAGCAGAAAGCACTCACACACGCACAATATACTAAATTCATGTGTGGAAGCCTAAGACACTCATTATACTGTAAGTGTCTTGAGGTTGTTGCTCTCCCTGCATCCTCCCCATATGCCTTATCTTTCTCATTGTGCATTGATGAAGACATTGCCAATGTCTGTAACGCTGTGCCAGGACTGTAACCAACTGTGGGGCAGGCCACACGTGCCTGAGACTTAAAGCCTCTGGGAACAGCCCAGGCTAGTTTAACAGTTACCAGGTGGAGGACTGAAGTGACTTCTATGCTAGTTCCCAGAATTCCCAGCAGGATTAAGTTTCAGTTACTTGCAATGATAACTTGCTTGAAAATAAATTCTTTGTTGAGTGCCTTTCCCCCCACTAGCTTACTCCCCATTTCCCGTCAGTGTTTTCTGGAATCTCCTCTCAAATAAATTATTGGAACTTGAATCCTTGTTTCAGGGTCAGAGACCCAGAGATTATCTATATTTTTTCATCACTACAGTATTCATACCTGAATATAGCTCCCAGGATATAATAACTACTCAACAGATATTTGCAGAATTAATTACTTAGCTTTCAAAAGTAAGTGCTCCTTGAAGTTATCATATTCATTTTATTATACACAGGCCCTGGCAGAATGCCTGGCATAAAGTAGGCACCCAATTAATATTTGTGGAATAAATGAGTGTGTCAAGTTCCTGGTATTGTTTTAAAAAATCACTCTATTTGATTATGAATAAAGGATACATTAATAGTGATTAAAGCACAGTGGAAATCGAATAAAACTTAAAACTACTGCAACATTATAAAATTATTTATAACAAAGTTGAACTATTTAGCTACTTAATATCCTTATTTATATTCATTGACTGAAGTAGCATTAAATTAAGGTAGAAATCTTTTTTATAGAATCTTGTGAATTACTAATACTTTTTTAAAAAATGTATACAGAAGTATTCCACCTTATTTGTAAACTCTATTAGTAGGTAGCTTAAAATGACCAAATTAAATAACAGAGAGGGAAAAAGGCATTAATTGATCGACTTTACAAATATTTATTGAATGTATATAAAGTGCCAGCCATGTTCTTAAATCATTGTTTTATAACCTGGGGCTGAGACCAACAGCATGAAATATATTTTGCATCAATAACAACACACAGATGCCTATTGCATGAATACATAAATACACTCAAAACTGAAAAAAACTTCAGCATATAATATTTATGTTTATCATATTTTATTCACTTTTATATAACTTTCTTTTATTGGAATTTTTATTAAACAGAAATACTTCATGTTATTCATTAATTAATCTTATTTTACAATTCCCTAGTGGGTTCCAATTGACATTTTGAAAAACACTTGATTCTGGTGATCAAATTATGAGTTAAAACAGATACTGTATTTCTTCAAAGGGTCTTAGATGAACGTAAATCAAATAATTTAGAAAACTAGCATCAAAATTACCATTGTACAGCTGCAAAATAAAGGTACATGGGATTTAGAACGGTGTGTGCTGGGAAGATCTGAGGAGCGGGCAGGAACAACAAGGGGAGGCTTCCTCAGGAGGTAGTCACTGAGTTGAGATCTGAGGCAGGGTTAGAGTAAATTCTGAGGGCAGATTATTTAGAAACAATATGGAAGGTGAGGTAGAAGGAGAAATCAAGAACAACTGCTATGGGGACTATAGTTAGTAATACTGTATTGCATAATTGTAAGTTGTTAAGAGACTAAATCTTAAACCTTCTCATCACAAAAAAAATTCTATGTCTATGTATGATAACAGATATTAACTAGACTTACTGTGCAATACATACAAATATCACATCATTATGTTGTATACCTGAAACTAATCTAATGTCATCAGTTATATATTCAAAAAAGAGAAAAAAACACTGCTAGATTTATGGTTTGCCTAACTAGATGAACAACAGTGGCTATTTTCTAAAAAAGAGAAGATAAAGAAAACCATATTTGGGCAATAATGATGTGAGAATATCATAAATTTGCTATTAAGTATGCTGCTTTTGAAACAAATGATAAATCAAAAGGGCAGTTAAATACAAAGACCTAAATTTCCAAGGCAAAATCTAGGACAAATAGAAATGTGAGTCATCAAGGTATGAAACAGTTTAGAAAAAAAAGTAAAAATTGTTAGTAGAATCTGATAGTATTACATTTATTTACTTGTCATTTGAACTTAATCTTACTTGATAAGTAGATTTTAAAGGGCCTTCAAACAACGTGCAGAAGACTGGTCAAGTGAAAGATAATTGTATTCATGTTATAAAGGTTTTAAAAGACTAGTTGTGCTATCAAATTAACATAAGATTCTTGTCCCTGATCACAATGATTGATAATAATGATAAAATATTAGATGCTACTGTGTATCTTGAGTTATATTGGGTTCTTTATATGAATTATCCTAACTAAATTTTTAAAAAATTACATAAGGTAGAGAACACAGGTAACCAAATTGGGAAACTAAGAAAAAGACACATAAAATAATTAGCTCAAGGCCACAAATTTGAGAAAGCATAAATCAGGAACACTTGAAATGAACAGACCTGTCTCATTTTAGAGCCTAAAGTCTTCACTACTATACTGTACTGTTTTTGAGTGTAACAGACAAATTCTCTCAGGCAAATCTTTGATCACAGGCTTTCTTCAAAAGAAATAGTCTTTTTAAAATTGCTACCCAATACCGATCGTAATTATTCTTTTATTTTTCTTATAAAGGCTTATACTAAATATATAATACCAGTAAAAATTATGTTGCTCACACATGCCTTTAATAGCAATATAATGATAATAAACACGATATAAAGATCTTATTTGTAATTTTGCTGTTTATTCATTCATTCAATATTTATTGAGTACCTATCTACATATCAGGTACTGTTCCTGAGAGCTCTATACCGGACAGCTCATGCACAATAGAAATGAGCATTCAGAATAAATTAAAGCTTCCTAGACATTGTCGTGAGTTATGAAAGAAAAGCAAGGCATTAATTTTATATCAGCCCCATTTCCTCTTGATATCTTTTACATTACAATGCCATAGATAGGAAAGGGCTTAAATGATTTGAAAAGCAAATGAAGAGACAAATGCATGGGGATTTATTTTTAATTGGCATCTCCAATATAGCTATTTTAAGAATGTAAAAGTAAAAAAGTAATTCAAAAAATTTTTTAATACAATACAGGAGAAATCACATTCAGATATGATAAGAAATTGGACTTGTAGGCCAAATGAACAAATGTATGTGATGCTTTCAAAATGTATTAACTGCAGTTTTTTAAAAGAAAGGCTTTCCTTTGTAAGGCAAAATTAAAAAAAATAAGAGAGTTTCAAATATTGTTTAGGTTCATGGAAGCTAGCTCTCATCTATCAGATGCATTCAAATTTTCTTCAGTGCAGAGTTGTAACAGGAATGAATGGACATGCATGACTAGGGAGTGAAATACATAAAATTGGAATACTGTCTGTTCTTTGGAGGATGTTTGTGTGTGAAGGAAGAAAGTTCTGTGACTGTGACTTGGGGTACAGTTTCCACACTTCCTGCCACCACTGCCCCATTTCTTTGCTCACCTTTACGAAAACATTGTAAAATAGTGGATCTGCTCAAATCAGGCTTTGCCTCTGTAGTAGGTTGAATAATGGCCACCCAATGATATCAGACTAAACCTGTAAATGTTACCTTGGAAGAAAAAGGGTCTTTATAGATGTGATTAAATTAAAGATCTTGATTTGAGGAGAGACTTGATACACACAGAAGAGAAGGTGATGTGGTAATGGAAGCAGAGATTGGATGGCATGGTACCACCACAAGCAAATAGATGCCTGCAGCTACCGGAAGCTGGTGGAGGCAGTTTAGAGACTCCAGAGGGAGCATGGCTTTTGGTACCTCTATCTCATCTAGTGAAACCATTGTTGAGCTTTTGGCCTTCAGAACACAGACTGCATTTGCGTAGTTGTAAGCCACCCACATTGTGGTGAATTGTTACTGCAGTCATAGGAAACAAAGCTCCATTTTAAAACAATCTGCTGTACTCAAATTCATGAATAACCTCCCAGTAGCTAAGTTCAATAGTCAATCTATTCAAGCTTTTTATTTGCCACATTGATCACTCTCTGCTTTTTCTTCCTTGATTGATGTGATGATAAATCATATGCCTCAACTTTTCTAGGATATGGTCCTAGTTATTCAATAGACTAAGTGTTTTGGTGAACATGTGATTAAAGTTTAAAATAAATTGACATTAAATGAGGAAGATTATCCTAAATCATCTAAGTGGGCCTGATTCTACAAACAGAAAGGCTTTAAGATCAAAGCCAAGGCTTTTCTGAAAGAAAAGTAAGAAGGAGAAGGAGGGCAATAAGAAGACTAGGAGGGGGAGGAGAGGAGACAGGAGGGAGAGAAGGGGAAGAAATAATTTCAGCTGTAGACTCCATGTTCAGCTCCTCTGCCTGCCCTTCCAAAGAACATGCCCTGCAGATTCCGGATTTGCCATGCTAGCCCCCACAACCACATAAGACAATTTTTTGCAATAAGTATCATAATAAATATTTCCCATTACTTCTTTTTCTTTATAAAATCAGCCAACTTTGACTGATACACTTGGCTTCAAGGGTACCACACAGTTGGGTTTACTCCTATTTTCCCAACTACTTCTTTTTGGACTCCTTTGCTTTTTCTTCCTATTGCCTACTTTCTACTGTTGGCAAGCCTGGGGCTCATTATTTGGACCTCTTTTCTCTATTACACTCACTTAGTAAATGATTTTAAATACTATATATGTGCTGATCCCTTGCATTTATTTTTAATCTACAGCCTAGACTGCTTCCAAAAAGCCTATTCTTAAATTTACATCTCCACCTCAGGTTTCTAATAGGTATTTTAACACAACTTGTCTAAACTTGAATTTTTCACCTTCTGCACAAAACTGGCTTCTCCTATAGTCTTCCCTTAGTAAATAGCATCAACTTTTCCTGTTGTTCAGGCCAGAGACTTGGAATTAAACTTGATTTCTCCCTTTCTTTCACACTCCTGCCCAACATACTAATAAATAAAGTGGACTCTGTCTTTGAAATTTATTTCAAACAGGACATTTTCTCCTGCCTTGTCCCAAAATACCATAATCTTTTACTTGTATTATTGCATTAAGCTTCTAAGTGGTCTCTTTTCTTCTGTTTTTGCTACTGTATGCACACACACAGTATTCTCAACAGACTAGGTAGAAATATAAAATACTCTAAAACATGAATTAGGTCACATTACTTTTCTATCCCAAACCCTCTGGCAAACCGTCCTGATTCAGAGTAAAACCCAAAGTTATATTAATGGCTTATCAGGCTTACTGTGGGTCTCCTCCGCCTCTGACCTCAACTCTGCTGTTTTTCTCCCTCCTTTAGATTCTGTCACCTTAGTCTTTTTCTTTACTTTGAACACATTAGAAAAGTTTCTGCCTCAAGGATACCAGGTTGGTTGACTCCTTTGCTCTAATTACCCTTACCTCGTGTCCACAGCACTTGCTTCGTTACCTTCATCTCACTATCTGCTCAAATATTGCTTCATCACAATGCCATTCATGTTCATCCTAGTGAAAATTACAATCTCTTTCCCATCATCTATTCTCTGCCTCCTCCTTTATTTTCCCCAACAGCACTGATCACTATCTCCTTTGGTTTCTCTCTCCTACCACTAGAATGTAAGTTCCTTAAGGTCAAGCATCTTTGTTTCATTCATTGCCATATCTTTTGGGATCCAGTACTGTACCAGACACATAGTAGGTTTCAACAAATACTATGTGAGTTAAGGAATGAATGTGCCTCTACTTATAATTGGGTGGATCCATAAACTGATGTGAACAAAAAAAGAACATGTAACAGGACAGCCGTCAAATCTTTACCAGGTTCAGCCATTTTCTATCTTCTTTTTGTGATGTTGTCTATTGGACGGAGTGTCCCACAGATTGTTTTCATGACAGTTATTTTGAGTGCTAACATTTTTCAATAGTGTGCCTACGAGGATATATTATCACCTATTGTATCTCTTATTTAACCTTGCTTAGTGTTAAAGATTCAAGGATGGAGGAGGAATAAAAAAGAGAGGACATCGAGCTTAGAACAGTAACACAATCTTTGGATTTAGTTAGATTCAAGACAAAAGAATCAGGAACTACTGTGGGCATCTCAGAATTAAACTCTTCTTACTCTAGTTATGTATTCATATAGAATGTGTCTAAGTTAGACTTGGCAGACAGTAGAATACAGAGCCCTATCCACAGCTTGATGTATGCCCGCATGTTTCATCAGTGGGAAATGCCAGTACAGCAGTGACTTAGTGACCCCAGTGTTAATGGAATGAGTATTTCACCTCACAAAAATTTTTGACTTGGAGGCACAATTATGTAACTTTATTAAAAGAACATGTCATGTCCCTGTTGAAGATGGGAGTTTAATAGCACTCTAAGGGTTTTCACTGATTTTATTCAGGCTTGCCAGAACACTGATTTACCTCATATGGATCAATAGTTTGACACCTTGTTGCTTAAAAATTGCTTATGTTTAAAGTACACTCCACAGCTAAAGGGCCACACAGATGCCACATTACCGGAAGCATATGGACGTCTCCAGGGCTGTTAAAAATAATCACGCCAACCATCTGTTTTCACTAGGGATTACTGTATTTAGACAGTTCAGAGAGAGAAGATTACACCTTACAATGTAGCTCAGGGGACCTATATCAGGAAAGGAAGCAGGAAAGGCACTTGTGAACTCCAAAGAGAAACTTTATGTTTCAGTAATGGCTTTTTTATCAACAATGTGGCAGTTTTGAATCTCAGGGATGACACAATATTTTAAGATAAAAACAGCATTTTAAAAATTGGTAAATTAAGTCTAAAGCCTCCAACTAAGTTTAATTTGGTGGCAAGAATAAAGCGTTGGTTATTTTCTGTTTGGATATCAAAACTCACCAACTAGCTTACACACATTTATCTGAGTTCAAACTCTGACCACAACTTTGCTGTAACTTGAGTCTATGTGGGAAAGAGAGGAGCCTGAAAGAATAACTATTCTTTTCATAAAAAACAAAAGTACCAGTTTACCTCTGTGACCCAATACTTCCTACCTATCTTTTGATATTAACATATCTTTAATTCGGTTTTCCCAGATTTTGAACTGTAGACAGTGTCAAGCACAATACTAAGCATAGTGCATCCTCAGTCAGCATCTGGTGAGCGAAAACTTATTTACAAAGCATGTATATTACTCAAGATACAGAGGTGAGCTGCTGTGAGGAAGACCATGCCACTATCTCTAATACTTTGTTTCTTAAGACATTGGGATGGGCACCAATGTGCCTATTAGCTATTCTTCTAAAAATATATGCTACTGAAAAACACTAGATAAATTGTAAATTGAAAGTTTCATTCTTATTTCCTCTAAGTATATAAAATTACAAGTTGTTAATTACTGAAGCAAAGAAATGTTTGGGCATCATCTTGTGGAAGACCCTGTCACGACCATGCCAAAACATATGTTATTCAGCCCTCCTAAGGGTAATAATACAAATTTACAAAGCCCGTGTTGATAAAAGAGACAATGGACAAATCCATTCATTTGTCACACTAATAAAATAAGTGTATTCTTTGAAAAGAGTTAGAGGAGCAAATAACTGACAACCATGTTGTTTTATATGTTTTTCAGTTTAACATCCTAATAACTTAAAAATTCTAATGGTTTTTCTTAGCGTGAAAATCTTACCAAGCCCTGGCCTGTATGCCTCAGTTGGTTGGATTGTCTTCCTATAAATCAAAAGTCACAGGTTTAATTTTGGGTCAGGGCACATGCCTAGGTTGCAAGTTCAATTCCCGGTGGGGGCACATGCTAGAAGCAATTGATTAGTGATTGATTCTCACATAGATATTTCTTTCCCTTTCTCTTTCCCTCCCTTTCCATCTCTCTAAAAATCAATAAAAATGTCCTCAGGTGAGAATAAAAACAATGTTCACCGGAAGTTTATTTTAATTACCACAGGAGTACAAGCTTGTTGTTTAAATCACATTTTTAATCTAGTTTTTGGAAATCAAAACAAAATTAATATTTAATTTAGTGCTAATGATAATGCCAGACACTGTGATGACCCTTAATCTTAAAAAAACCCTCTTATTTTCCCAATTTTACAATTTATAGAGTTTAGTGATAGTAAATAACTTGTCAAACTAAAACAATGTTTTCATAGGGCCAAATTGCAACCATGGTCTCTTGGCCTTAATGCCTGTGTGTGCTCCTAACTACTGGCCTGATGCTTTTTAGCAGGAAATAAAGTGGAGAATGAAGAAGATGAAATAATGTGATGCCTTTGAGCTTTTAGCTCCATATGTACAAACTAATTAAAAAATAACTCACTGAGGGTAAGTTGTGAAGGAATAAAAATTAATCTCACCAAAAATTAGGAGTAAAAAAATACTTAAAGATGCATACAAAGCTGGGCACATCCTGTACTGCTCCACAATTAACTGGTGCAGTTGGGAGAAGCGCAGATGTGGTTTGGCATATTTGTTTCTGACTAAATTTCTGTTTCAGTTTGTCATCTGTACCATGTAATATTCATTAAATTGAGCTGGAGCTTGCACAGGGCATTTAATAAGATCTTAGTAAAATCAACTGATATCTCTTAAAAGGAATATATAAATTTATTATGTTCAATAAAATCACAGCAGTGTCCTAGTAATTACATTAGTAATTTTAAATTTAGATAGAAAAATATATGTCAAAATGGAAGTTAGAGAACTATGAAAGAAGAATTTTGCCTTATATTTTGCTTTATCAAAACATAGCATAAATATGTTGTATTCAAAACAACATAATATTAATAAAGGAAAAACAATCAAATACAGAAATAGAACCTCTTTTAATATCCATAATAAATTGATATTGGACAAAGATACTAGTGGTTAAATTCAATGGCTAATTTTATTTATTTATTATTTATTTGGTTCTGCATCTCAAAGAAAATTAAAATGGAAACCTTCTTATTCACATATAAAATAAAATTATAAATAAATTAATGTCCTAAGTGTAAAAAAATATTTCCCAGGAAAATTTAAGAGAGTATTACCTACACAATCTGGGGCTTGAGAAATTCTATCAAAATTGCAATGAAAAGCCAAACTTGTAAAACAAAATGTAGATATTATTTATCTGTGTAAACATGTTTGAAAACTTTTATATTAACATATTTAAACAGGAAAACAAGTCTTGGAAAATTATTTGTAATCCAGATGATATACAAAGATAACTTTTTATGTTAAAACAAAAAATACCAGCTTTGAAAACTCACTGAGCAGACAAAACCAGTTAGTCATACAAACAAAATTTGATTTTGCTTATTCTGCAGAACTAACTTGGCCTGGGTCATTTCTTGCTTATGCCTCTGAAAATCATAAGTAAAACTTGAACTGTTTCCCAAGGTTGATGTAAGGTAACCACTGAAGATTCTAATATTATAACCAATCACTGTGAAGAAAAAAACAGTTACTGCATTCTCACTATATGAGCTGCTTTTTGTAACAATATACCCCTGAGCCTCATTCCATGTTTAGTTTGAGTGGTCCTGGTTTACAAACTGTTTTTTGGTGTGTGTACAATAATCTTTTACTAATTACTATTTCAGTGATTCATTGGTTTTACTTCTGTTCTTTCTGAACTTTTGACACTATACACAAAAGACTCTTAAAATGGAAAGAAAAAGGTAACTCAATGGGCAAAATAACAGATAATTCATCAAGAATAAATAAAATAGTCAAGAAAATTTGCTCCAGTACATGAGCAGGAAAAAATAGAATATTATTATACCCATTAGATAGGTACATTAACTAAGACCTATAATATTTTTGGTGGAAGAATGAAAGGTGCCTTTTTAGAGGAAACATAAAGTGCTACAGGCTTTTTCAGGCATGAATCTTCTATTAGCACCTACTGAATTCAAATTGAGCATTCCACTGATGGAGCAATTCCATTTTGGGAAATTATTCCAGTATTTAAGATAAATGAGATTTATTGCACCATATTTTGAAGTAACCAAGAATTGTAAACAAAGTCACTGACAATCAACAGGGGAATGAGTGAATGGATTGTACTAAATTCCTCCCATAATTGTATCATACAATCATTTCAAAAACTAAATTAGAGCAATGGCTGAAGACTTAGTCTTAAAGAGATTTCCACATGGTAATTCTGAGTGAGAAAAGCAAGATATCACAATCTCATTTTTGGTAAAATAAAAAAAAATGACCAAAATGTTGTATAAATAAATATAAATAGATATATGCACACACATATATACATACATATGTGTCTATATGCTTATGAGTGTGCTTGCATACATGTAAGAATGTGTATATGTACTATATGTACATGATTATATAAATATAGAGAAAAATATGGAGTTAATAATACTAGGTTTTTAATATGTTAAGTGGGATGGTAAGATTGAAAGGCAGGATGTTGATGGATGGGGAAAAAAAAGGAAAAAATCCATCCAGAATAAAAGCAAGTATTATTTGATCTTTCTTATGTAAATTTGTCTATATGTGTGTGAGAGGGGAGAGAATAAAGAATACACAAATACATGCATAAATGACTGTTACCAAATTGTTAAAGGAATAAAAGAGCGAAGTCAGTTTATTTATGTAAACAAAGTCATACAATACAAACAAGAAAAATAAATCAGTTGATGTTTAAAGATTAAATATGAACATATGTATAAGTGAAGACTTAAGGTTTTTCTTCTCCAGATACCAGCGTTACTGTTTTTCTAATTACACCATAGAAACCATTGTTACTGGATTTATCATGTCCTTTTTCCTTGGAGATCCCTCTCCCTACCCCCCCTCTGCAGACATAAACAACTCTCCCCTGACCCCACGCCCACAATTACACTCACAAGCAGTCACGTGCCACAGACTTGTTCCTATGAAGCCAAACTTTAGTATCAGTCCATAAGCTACACTGGAAAATGTTAACATCAAATTTATTGTTAACATACCATAGTGATATTGCCATTTTTATGAAGTATGTGACAGTTTTATCAGATTGTAAACTTTTAAGTGAGTCAATGCCTTATGCAGTGTATTCTTTATGAAGACAAAAGGAAACACATTTTTTTTCAGACCCAAGGATAATTGTGTCCTTAAGCACTTTAATATACACTGGGAACTACATAACTGATCTGGATTTGTTATCTTGGCTGCTAAAAGGAGTAGTGTCAAACATTACTCCCAGCTTCACATATTTTTACTAATTTATTGAATCTTTACTCCAAATATCTCACTTTAGTTGTTTTAACCTAGGAATATTTTAAGTTATTTTAAATATTTCAGCATCAATGTAGGTTATGCATACATATACACAAATAAAAATAAGAGTCCTGAGACAAGAAGTGGACACCCCAACAATGACCTATGGGTGCCTAGGAGAAAACAGATCTAAGCGACACAGACTAAGGGTGACTATCACTCTTCAACAGGAGAAATTAGAAATCAATATCACAACTCATGCATTAGCTGTATATTTTTATTTAAAATAAACTAACTATATGTATATGTTCTTGTTATAGAAACAAATATAATTTTTGTGTTTTTACATTTTCAAAATAAAGAACCTCTACAGTACCAATATGTATGGGTATCTGAACTTGAGGAAGGCAAAGTTAGGTAACAAGCATCCCTTAAAGAATTCTATAGAAACCTAACAATGTCAAGTTTTGCCCCAAGTTTCAATGCATCCCCAATAAGTACTTTAAAGAGCAAATGATGTAGTAAGTAGCCAGTTTCTTTGAAATTGTACTGAACCCAGTCTCTTAAAAAGAAGTATGAGAGGAATAGCTAGCACAATTTTCTTTGCTTCAACTAATATTTTTCTTCCATACACTTATCTGTGTCAGCATGATAATCAAAGCAAAAAAAAGTTCATTATGGTCTCATTTAAAGAAAATGACTAATAGTTAATTATCTAGCTACGGAGCTTCTTTTCTTTGCACAAAATTTTCTTTGTACAGTATTGTACAAAACACAGAATGGAAATAAGTGACCGCTTACAACTGATATATATTTATATGTTTATATAATATATAAATTTATATTATATAATTCATATAATATTTATATATAAATTTATATATAATGTATATATTAGACATTGTAAGGTATTATATATTATATATTTAAAGATATATTTATATATTATATATAAATTCATTTTATATATCTCAATATAAATTCATTATACAGACATTTTACTCAATTTTCTAAAAGGTTTCCTATTATATTATAGCCTTTTGGGCAAAAGAATGCATATTGTTTCATGGTTAATAAAACAAATACTACATCTATCTAGAAATAAAATTATAAGAATTTAGATCACTAGGAGTCAGTCAAGAAATAATATATCAGTCTAATGCATGAAAAGTACAAAATTACTTCTCATTTAATTAACCTTTATTCAAACAATGTAGGAACAAACTTAAAAATTAAGGATAGGAAACAAGATTACTTGGGGAAATCCAAGAAAAGAAATAAATAGAAAAACTCACATGAGAAGACATCTTCAAACCTTCAAACCACAAGAATAAGGCAGAATTTTTATTAAAACATGAATTTTTACTTTGTTACAAAAATATCATTGCATGGTTAACAGTTCACTTCAAACAGAATATATGATAAGGCAGTTTCATTTTTAATGCATATAATAAAAGGGATGTGGGCAAGAAAGCTTAGAGTTATGCATTAGCCAATTCTCTCACGGACAGATGGAGCACCTGAGGCAGTTAGACTCAATTTCCGCAGCAGGACCATGGCCATCTAAGGGCAATGCAGGTGCTGCACACAGGGCAGGATGCCACCTGTCCATCACTAGTAGCATCAGGTATGCTCCAGGCAGTACATGCATTCAGCATAAGTTCTGATTTCTTGAACTCAAAGCAGCCAACACCCAGAAGACACTTGGCTTGAATAAAAATACTCTATTTGGAGGTGACTCAAGTACACAGGAGGTCCCTCAGTCTAATAATAATTTGACTGCATTATTATTATTTCAAAACTCCCTGATTATATCAATCCAACTGCTTCATCATTTCAACATGAAACAATGCTAAGGTTAAGGCACCGAATATATTTAGGATTCCTGTATCCCTGTCTCTAATATGTGAGAGGTATTTAATGAAGAAAAGTCTAGCATCGTTTGAAGATACTGCCAGTAAAATATGAGAGGAAAATTATACCACATCTGACCAGCATGGTTCAGTTGGTTGGGCATCCAAAACTAAAGGGTGCTGGTTCAATTCCAGTCAGGGCATAGGCCTGGGTGAGAGTTTAGTCCTAGGTCAGGTGCCTGTAAGAGGCAATTGATAGATGTTTTTCTCATACTTAATGTTTCTCTCCCTCTCTTTCACCCTTCTCCTTTCTCTAAAAATAAATACAATCTTTAGGGCTCTGCTTTGGTACAATGGGGGCAGCCTGAGGCTGAGACTCACTGGAGGAAGCTGCGCAAGCATCCCCCCCCCCACCGCCCCCTGACAGAGCATTGTTACTGGGCTCTTCCCTTCCTTCCCTCACCCCATTAGGATGATGAGTGACTTTAAAGAATATGGTGCATACAGGATATATTCTACTGATTTGGGAGAGAGGGGAACAGGCATAGGTGTCAGAGAGAAGCATGGATAAGTAACCTCCTATACTGGAGGTGACCTGACTAGGGAGTCAACCCACACCTAGAAACGCTCTTAGGCAAAGAGGGTCATGGAAGGGGCTGAGACCCTTAGTCAGCCAGACAGGGGAAAGTTCCCCACCAAAAACGGGCTCTCTGCTTTGGGGAGAGATGAAAACTGCTAGAGACAAACCCACACCACATCTCTCTCTCTCTCTCTCTCTCTCTCTCTCTCTCTTTTTTCTTCTTCTCTTAAAAGAACAAAGCACAGGTTTCGAGTTTGTGGCTACCCTCCTTGGGGTGCTATGAAGGGAGGGTGGTACAGTCTGGAGTCATGCGAGGAGAGTCTGGAGTGGGAGGCACTGGGGAAAGTCTTGGGGGAGTAGCTGTGGGTTTTTTGGGGGCCCAATTTACCTGCACTCCACAACAGCTATCTTTCTTAAGAAGAGCTAGCCCTCCCAGGAGAAAACCTTTCCTTGTGGGATATCACTCCCTGTACCTTCTAGAAATCTTGCCACAACCCCTGAAAAGTTGTTTTCTACACTCAGCACACTTTTTGTTCTGTTCTCAGTTTTGCTCTGTTTTAGTGTTCCATTTTGTTTGTTTATTTTTCCTGTCTTGTCTCCCATTCGGCATCTTAGTCCTTGCTGAGGAGACACCAACATGAACAGACTCAGGGGTCATCAGAGACTGGCAGTAGGGCACAGCCAATCCATAGGCTGTCCTGGGAAACAACTGGTGCTCTCCTCATGGGAGACCACAGAAACACCCTCCCAGCATCCAGCAGACCCAAAATACAGGCTCAGGAACCCTGCCCGGCAGACACTTATGTAACCACTGTAGAAAACAGTATGGAATTTCCTCAAAACACTAAAAATGGAACTGCCCTTTAACCCAGCAATCCCACTGCTGGGATTATATCCTAAGAATCCTGAAACATCATTTCAAAAGAACCTATGCACCCCAATGTTCATGGCAGTGTTACTTACAATAGCCAAGTGCTAGAAACAGCCTAAGTGCCCATCAGCAGATGAATGGATTAAAAAACTGTGGTACATTTACAAATGGAATGCTAAGCAGTAGAAAGAAAGAAGAAGGAATTCCTATGCTTCATGACAGCATGGATGGAACTGGAGACTATTAATCCATGTGAAATAAACCAGTTGATGAAAGACAAATACCATATGGTCTCACTTACAAGAGGAATCTAATGAACAAAATAAACTAACAGGCAAAACAGAACCAGAGACATGGAAACAGAGAACAGACTAACAGCTGCCAGAAGAAAGGGGTGGGGGGAATGGTGCAAATAAGGGTAGGGACTAGTCAAAGAACATGTACGCATGATCCATGCACATGGACAACACTGTGGAGATGGACTGTGGGAGCCAGGAGTGGGGAGGAATGGAGGAGGACAGAAGGGGAAAATTGAGACAGCTGTAATAGAATAAACGAGAATAAAAAAATGAAAAAAAAATATTTTAAAAAAGAGCAAAAGGCATCATGTCTACTTAAAAAATATATTTATTGACACAAGAAAACTTCTTAAAAATAAATTTTGGAAAATTTTATTATTATGTGAAAACAATTTATCAGGGTTAGATAGCTTCAGTTATGTCATTTAAATTGGGAAAGAAAGGAATAGTAGTGTTCACTAATTTATTCATTCATACCTCCAACCACTCACTCAAAACACATTATGAATTTTTATGCCTATAATTAAGGAAGATTATTACTGGTGAAACTTGTGTAATGGAGAAATTTCAATGGGGTTTTGCTTTCAGAATTGGCAATATAATATCAGACCAATCGTTAAGTGAATACTATAGTCACGTCATTAAGTGAATTTTGCCTCTTTTAGTTCAAAAATAGCCTACTGACATAGCCACGTGGCTAACATGCTGATACCACATGTTCACACATTAACAAAATATTTAAACAAGTCATTTGAAGCAAAATAAAAAGAAGCAAAGGTCATTTTGTTAAGTTAAACTCTTTTAATCTCTTAATTCAAGGTAACTTTTCTCAATTCCTCCTTGTCATAAAGAATGATTCTAAGGCATATTCTCTCTTCCCAGAAGCTATGACCTCCTGGAGGTCACAGAGTAATGTTTGAATCTGGCTTTGACTTAAAAGCAGGACTTACTGCTTGCCTTGTCTTAGGACAGCACTATGGAGACTCTTCTTTGCAACTTCCTACCTGTGTGAAGTGAAGAATCCATGGTCTTCTATCACTGTCACATTTGGTCTCTGCAGGTCATCTCTGAAAAACCAGGTATTTCAGGTGCTTCCTTTTCCCTACTCTTCTTTTCTACCCTTTCCACTCATAAAAGGAGCAGTAACAATGAAGAAAAGTAGTATATATATTCTAACATTCTCCATAAGCCTTATCCAACTCTATGATATTACTTTGTTCCCAATAAGGGAATTAATTACTTGGGTGGCTAAACTATAATATCAGTTCACTTCTATTTTTCTTCTCTCCCTTAGGATATAAAAGAGAGAAAAGAGCTAATCTTCAGCAAGTACCTAGTGCTGAGTATTTTTTTCTCATTTTAGCTTCATAATAATCCCATCATCATTTTACTCACTTTAAGGATAAGGAAAGTTCTGTAGATTTGTCTTGAGGAAACATTGATTTTCTAGTATATCAACTTTTATTCCATATAGAATTTACTTTTCTAATTATTAATTTCACAAGAATGGTGAACTTTATGAAATAAAATTATAATTTGGAAAAGAATTTTTTTCAGAAAGATAAGCATAATCTAATGGGAAAGGCTACTCTTAGGAATGCATAAAACACTAGTTGGATTATGATGAACTCCACAAGCAATGTACAAAGTCCTTCACATGTCAAATAAGAAAAACAAAATAAACTATCAATAAAGATTTATCTGATTGAAGGAATCAGAAGACGTTCCAAGGAGGAGATGGTCTTTGGGCTGGGTCTTGAGTGAAAAAGACCATTTTGTAAAATAAAAGGTATGTGTGTTGGAGGGTGAGGCCTGGGGGGAAAAGGGTGTTGAACAAGCTCACAGCTGATGGTAATGGCCCAGGCCCAGGCATGGAGGTGAGGAAGGATGGTATGAGCTCAAGGAGGAACATGTAGTTCCTAAAACTAGAATGTAGATTTAAGCTATGAAATGGAGGAAGGTGATTTGTAAATAGCACTGTTTAGACATGGAGAAAAAATTAAGTTGACTGACAATCCTGGGAGTCAGTATTTAATTTTATGGGCATAATCTAAATTTTCTGGTTAATCCATCCTCCTAATAGGCTATACTTGGTGTTGCAACTCATTCATTCTTGTTAAGCCAGTATTCCAATAACCTTGACTTACAAGTAAGGGCTTCAGTTTACAGCTCATATGGTGCTCAGAGTCTATTTTTATAGTATACTTAAGCCTTTGCTTATATAACAGTCCTGTTTTATTTGTTTTTCACATCATTCACAATTTATTGAAGTATTTTATGTAAATTCAAGGGCATATTCACAATATGCAGGGGAAAAAACATTTTTATTCTGACATTTATTGCTATTTGAAATTTAGATAACATTTAGGCAGAAATTACAGTTTCACTCCAAAGAAACTGCACAGTTTATTGATATCTAAGGACTATTAAAATCTTAACATAAAATAATTTAGGTGGACTAAAAATCATTTTTTCTGGATTTAGAAAAATGTTTAGTCTTTGTAGATCCAATTTTGCATGCAGGATTTTATTTCAGAAAAACATAAATTGCCTTGATTGCCAATTATGCAATCTTATTCCTACAGCAGTAGGGAGAATTATACTGTCACTGTCAACTCTTGACTTTTATAGCACTCCAAATGCTTGTTTAAAAAGGCCAAATTATAATTCACATTTTAGTGTTTTCAGTATTATAACTTTACTACATATAAACAAGTTTTTAAAACCTTCATTTTGCCATTAACTTACATATTTGATCTTAGCCATATTAAGAACTTATACTTAATTTCCTTCCCTTAGACAGATTTTTAAATAAAAATAGTAAATAAAGAAATAATATATAATCATTCATGTTTTAAATGTCACTGGGGTTTTGCAATGCCAACTATTTAACATTGCTTTTAATATGTCCAGTTGAAAAGTTAATTTGTGTTAAGACTTGAGACTTAAACATATAGTTCTTGATATTTCTTCTTTTATAATATACATTTTATTTTTCCCCTGTTCATGATAGAGGTTCATATATAGAAGATTCATCATATTTCTTATATAGAAATATAAAATAAGTAGTATCTATACATGTTCGTAAAAAGGGGAAGTATTGGGACAGATAGAATTTCTCAGGCATGAAGACTTACAGTATCTTGTAAAAGAGCAGGTTTTTAAAGGCTCTTGAAATGCACAGACTATCCAGTGATGTGAAAATACCATTCCATTGGTTAAACCATATAAATTCACTTCACTTGGACAAGATTTGTATTACAATTTATTTTCTAGTGAAGTAGAAATTATATATTGAACACCTGATTTCATAGAGTGCTTTTAATTATATTACGTTGCCTTTAATTGCTGGTATATAAATCAGATGACATATTAATAGATTTAAAAGTTTCCTGTGGTTTAAAAAAGTCTAACATCACTGACTGACACTACTTCCTGTTCTTGCAGTTAGGTTAGAATAAATAATATGTACAGCATCCATTATTTAGCTACCCACCTACTTCTCCCCTTCCTAATACACCCAGTATTTACTAAACATCTAGTATGAGGGCCAAGTGTTGTAAATATATTGACTAATTTGGCTTCATTTCCAATGAAGCCAAAATGAACAAGGTCTTTTAAAAGCACAAAAATGTATACAAATGTTTTTTATATATGTTCATGTTTTCATTCAGATTTCATAAAAATATAATTACATTATTTTATATAATGCATACAACTATGTAATTATGTATATACAATTTGTTAGAATTCTGAAAAGAATAAAGTTAATATATATACACGCAGAACCTAAGATCTTTCCCCATGTTTAAAAATAAATGTAGTTAGGGGTGGTGTTGAAAATGTAGCCCTTCTATTGTGTTCACTTGTTTTAAACTGTTATATATCTCTATATAAATATAGATATATATTTAAATCTAAATATATAAATATATATATTTAGTAGCTGAATCTACCTCTTGTAGTATTTTCAATTTACATTTTTTAAAAATATGTAATAAACTGAGAAAAAATTATTGTTGTGCTTTCATTTCCTCCTTCTGATCCAAGTGATCAAGCTATTCTTAATATGAATCCATTGCAATAACAAATTAAAGACTTAAACACTAATAAAATAAGAAACTTCCCATAAGAAAGTATGAAAAAGTAGAAAATTTGTCATCTTCAAAAGAAAAGAAAACCAAACTAGAAATGGAAGAAAATTACTATTAGTACAAAAGTAATGAACAGTGAAACCTAACTATAAAATGTTTAATGCTGGGAACTACACAGTGCATCCTTTAATATACTTCTATGATATGAAATATTAAAGGGATTGAGCTAAGTCCTTTCAGTGTATAAAGTGCTACCTGAGATAAAGTTTTGAAATGTTAATGAATTCTGTGAAGCCATTGGAGCTCATCTGTTGTCTGAAAGTGTATGAAAGTTTGTGGGAACCAAATCACAGTTCAGTGTTTTCCAAATAATCTGAAGCTGCTTATTTAGTGACCTATGGAGGTTTACGTACTCTGAAAAAGTATACAATAGATCAGGGAAGTCAAATGAAGTATATAAATTCTTCCCATTGTACATATTAAATAATCATCCTAGGGTACCTGGGCTTAGCACATCAGTTCCCAAGGACAATGAGAATTAACTGCCCCTACACATCTCCCAACTTGATAGGTCTCAAAATTTAGGGAGAAAATTACATAAGTATAATATATATCTCTCTAGGTTTCAGTTTCAGAGATTTTGATACCATTGTTTTGGTTGGTTGTTCATGGGTTTGTAATTTTCACAAAGTTGCCAGATGATTATGACATCTTAGGCACTGATGATTCTCTTTGAGCAGAGACTTGGGGCAAGTTTTGGAAGCTGGAATTACATATAAACAGTGTCTGTCTCTGGAGAAAGAATATCATTTTGCACAAACAAAGTACTATTGATCAGAAAGGGACTTTCTGACCACACTTGACATCAGTGGCTACAACCATGGTATATATATGATTATGTTAATAAAATTTAAAAGTATATAATACTTAATATAGCAGGCTTTCTTTCCACTGTGAGCACAAATTTCCAAATGTTTTGTGAAATTAGGTAAGTCAAGACACTACTACAGTCAGACCTGAGATTGCTCGAGTGTTACCACTATGTGTCCCTGTAGTTGTCTTACTACATGAAGGGAAATCTATGCAAAAGCCAGCATTTTGCTGCCAAATTTCTTTAAACCAAAGAAATAGTTAAAGAAAACATAGAATTTTCTTTCTATTCTGCAGCAGTTAAAACCTTGCAGCCTAGCCTAGGTCATGGAATCATCTCAAGATTTTATATTAAAGAATAATATGACACTTAAAAAGGCAATACTTAACTCATGTTCCTTCTTTTTTCTCTCCTCTACAAGCACAATGGAATACAGATAAAAGAATATATTTTGTCTCACTATTCCACTTTAGTTGTATGGGGGTGGGCAACAGTAGCTTTACTGTGCCATTGTGACATTCTTTTGTGTTAACAAAGTTATTATAATAATCATAACCTGCATGTCTTTTTCCTGTCTTTCAGCTGTAAACCTACCTTTGACCACCCTGTTAAACTTTAAGCCTTATGGTAAGACTAGTGAATATTAAGTTAGGTTGTTTGTTTGTTTGTGGCACTTTTATCTCTGGAATGCCCTGACTAGGGATGAACCAGCAACCTAGGCACCTGCCTGAACAGGGAATTAAACTTGTGGCCTTTTGATTTTTAGGAGGACAGTCCAAACAACTGAGCCACATCAGCCAGGGCTGGTGAAAAAAAATATTTATCATTATTTTATAATGCTATAAAATGAAGTGAATCATAGGTTTTTCATACAGAAAAAAATGTTTATATGATTATCAGCTCTCTTTATATGTGGTCCAACATTTTGAGAATGCAGAATGCAGAATTTAAAGCAAGAAGGGTCTTCATATATTACCTATTCACTTCATCCAGAACAGTGAATACACTCAACCAAAACTATACAGCCTGGTATCAGTATGAGGCAAGATTAGGACCCAGGTTTCCCAGACTTCCAATTCCCTTGAATTGCTTCATTGAATTATGCTGCTTGTATTGGCAAAGTGTGGTGACAGAGTGCCTGGTTTCAAGCTCCAGATTCCCCATTTACTTCATAGCCTTGATCCTATTAGAAACGTAAGTCAGATAATGCCACTGCTTTTTTCAAAATTCTCCAACTGCTTGCCCCCTGACTCAGAATAAAAGCCAAAACCCTTAAAATAGCCTATATGTTCTTTAAGGTGTGCTGTCTCCTCCTTATCTGTCTTATTTGTCTCTTGTAACAATCTTTAGATGCCACCATATTAGCCTCCTTGCTTTTATTCCTCTTGGACACTTGGCCAAGCACATCTCTTAACTTGGTCTGTGCTGCTGCTTCTGCTTGTAGAGTATTTTCCTCTGGATATCTCCTTCACTAACTCCTGTTTCCCCAAATATCAGTATCTTCTCACTGAGGTCTTCTCTAACACCCTGCTTACATGTGACCTACCAACACCTACATCCTCCTCATTTACTCCTTTTCCCTGCTTTACTCTCTCTCTCTCTCTCTCTCTCTCTCTCTATATATATATATATATATGAAAGCTTTTCCCTGCTTTATTTTTATATATATTTATTTTATATATAAATATATGTATTTCCCTGCCTTATTATATATACAATCTTCTGCTTCCACCAGAATGTAAACTCTATGAACCCCCGAGGTATGAACTGTTGTTTATTTTTGTGCATTCTGTACACTGCTCTTTTCTCTGTACCTAGAAGAGTGTTTGGCACAATAAGCATCCATGTATTCATTCACTGTTAAATTTCATACTCTATTTTTCTCAGACCAGGCAACCACAAAAAGAAAAGATGAGTCAATTTGTTATGCTAATATCATAAAGGAATTCTGCTTCACTCAAATCAGTTTAAATCATAATACTTTTATATTTGAATAACTAGCCATATCTTTAAAAGTCAATTTTTTTTAAAGATTCTTAGATGACTAGGAATTCTTACTTTTATATAATCTATGTTTCTCACAGTTCAAGTTAACCAGATAATAAAAACCCTGATCCTCATTTAAACCATAATATACAAGGCACCTATTCAAAAAGAGGGATGTAAACCAGGAACAAAGAGAAAATTGAATCATAAATGAAGATTTATCAAAACCAAGAGAATACAGAATCACAAAAAAGAGATAAAGAAATTCTCCTGAAGAAATTTATTCAATACTAAATTTACTATTTTGCAGCCTATCAGTTTCATAATTCAACAAAAGCTTATAAGAGAGAAAATAACATAGAAATTAGATTCACTTGAGAGAAACTATGTTAGATGTATATATCTAAAATGCATATTTTAACAGCAATTATATTAGAAGCATGTATATCTCTTAGGAGTAAAAACAATGTCTAAAAATCCAATCAAGTCCTGTGAAAGTGTGGGAGAGCAACAGACAACATATTTATTCATTTAATTTAATTTTTTTACATTTTTTTATTGTTCAAATACAGTTGTCTCCATTTTACCCACACCATTAACCCCCTACCCCAGCCAGCCCCACTTCCCACCCTTGATCCTACCCTCCTTTGGTTTTGTCCATGTGTTCTTTATAGATGTTCCTGAAAACTCCTCCCACTTTCCCTCCATTATCTCCTCTCACCTCCCCTCTGGTTACTGATGCTTTGTTCTTAATTTCAATGTCTCTGATTATATTCTGCTTGCTTGTTTGTTTTGTTGATTACATTCCACTTAAAGGTGAGGTCATATGGTATTTGTCTTTCACCACCTGGCTTACTTCACCTAGCATAATGCTCTCCAGTTCCATCTGTGTTGTCACAAAGGGTAGCAGTTCCTTCTTTCTTTCTGGTACATAAAATTCTATTGTGTAAATGTACCATAGTTTTGTAATCCATTCATTTACTGATGGGCACTTAGGTTGCTTCCAGCACTGGGGCTATTGTAAATTGTGCTGCTATGAACATCGGGCGCATGGGATCTTTTGGATTAGTGTTTCAGGACTCTTAGGGTATATTCCCAGCAGTGGAATCACTAGGTCAAAAGGCAGTTCCATTTTTAGTGTTTTGAGGAAATTCCATACTGTTTTCCACAGTGGCTGCACCAGTCTGCATTGCCACCAATGGTGCACTACAGTTCCCTTTACTCCACATCTTTTCCAACACTTGTTGTTTGTTAATTTGTTTATGATGGCCATTCTGACCTGTGTGAAGTGGTATCTCATTGTGGTTTTAATTTGCATCTCTCTGATGGCAAGTGATGTTCAGCATCTTTTCATATCAGAGAACATATTTAGATCAGAGACCCATATCATGAGTACTTCCAATTTATAAAGTTATGTTAAAGATTATTTCTAGACCTAAGTATAGTTCAATATAATCTTGAGCAAAAATCTATCAATATTTTGGCTGAGAATCCCTCAAATTGCTTATGATTACCTTATTATTATATTAAATAAATTTCTTTTAAATCTAGAGATATTTCAAATTAATAACTGAAATGTTTAAGATAATGAAACCAAACATATTGATATCCTGATGTTATATATATTGCTATTTTAGGTACTAATAATTCCAATATTTTGTGTAATTATAGTTTGCCTAATTGGAAGAGAATATAATTGAATAACTAATTTTGATCCTATTTTAAAATAGAATTTTTTTTCAATTTACATATTGTATTGGAACTTATAAACAAGTTTAAGAAACCATTTATTTATAAGCTTATTAGAATATTAGAATACTTGGGATATTTTGTTAATCATATAACTGAAGTAGCATACTTTCAAAAGGCAACCAAATATATTTAATTTATAACTGCAATTAATAATATTTGAAAGAGTTTAAGTTACTGTTTAAATGAGGCCAAATATTATTGAGAAATTGAAAGTTATTGCTTATTCAGAGGACAGGCAGGGAGAATAAAAAAGAGGGAATGAGAGAGGCTGATTGAAAGCATATTAACTTAACAGCTTAATAAAGGAGTAGATTTTTTTTGTTTTATAACTTTAATAAATTGTATATTAATTTAAAAAAAAACACCCTTAACTGAAACAGAGAACAGGCTGACAGTGACCAGAGGGGAGAGGGGAGGGAATTTCAGGGGCATTTCCGGGGAAAAAGGGAAGGGTTTACAGGAACAAGTATAAAGGATGCATGGACAAAAACTAGGGGGAGGGTGGAAATGGGAGGGAGATGGGGAGGGATGGGTGGGTGGGCTGGGCTGGGAGTAAAGGACAGAAAACTGTACTTGAACAATGATTAAGATAAAAAACACCCTTAAAGATACCAAAGAGTCATTATGAAACAATCTTTAACTTCTTAATGAAATGTTATCATTTTCTTTTTTCTATAATCTATAAGGTTTTTCCTATATATATAGAATATCCTATTTTTTTTTCCATTTAAAATTCTGCTTCCTCCAGTCCACTTCAAATGGGTTTCTTAACCCATTTTGCATATTTATTATATACTCAAAATAAAATTGAATTTAATTAATTGTATCCTTCATCCTGAAACTATTTTCTGGATAAGGTGATGCTTTTCTCTGTCCATAAAAGTCTTGCTCCCTTTCCTGTACCCCCATTTTCCCCTCATGCCCTGTGTCTCTCCCCATGTTTTATCATTCCCACTTCTTCCTCAGAGATCTCATCTGCTCTCACAGTTTTAACCACTGCTTCTCAAATCAAAACCACTCTTTGTTTCCATCTTTGTCTTTGAGCTCCAGCCCCACATTTCTGATTACCTGCCAGGCATTTCTGAAGAGATTTATTATCTCATAAATAACTGGGCTTAAAAAACATTCCAGAATCATTCCTTCAAAGCCAAGGTATTCTGTAGTTTTCTGTTTCTAGCAGGAACAACATTATTCTCCCAGTAACCCACCAGTAAAATTTGATATAATTACTGGCATTATCTTCTTTTCATCCATTTCCTCCATGCTAAGTGCATCCCCTTGAGAATTTATTTCTCTGTTTATATGTCCTTTTCTATTATTCTCTCTACCACCATGACCCCTGCCCTCCTCCATAGCTTCTTCCACCAGAGTTCAGGTCCTGGCCATCTCCCACATTTATCAGCTGGATACCTGCTCTTCTGAGTGCTGTAATTTACCTTACATGTTGCTGCTGAGGTGATCTGCCAACTCTATACACACTGCTCCTCTGACCAACCTTAAAAACAAATATGGTCCAAACTCTAGGTCATAAATTTAAATGGTCTATGTTCTGGCATCACAATAATTTCTTAATCTTACTTTCCACTATTTCATTTCATGGATACTCTAATTCAAGGGCTGGCATATGTTACCTATAAAAAACCAGAGAGTAAACATTTTGGGTTTTGTGGGTCCTAGAGTCTACAGTCTCAGTCCCAACCACTCAGCCCCACTGTCATAGCACCAGGAGCAGCCACAGATACTCTATAAACAAGTGGATAAGACTATGTTCCAATAAAACTTCATTTAAAAGAATAGCTCAGGGGTGGAGTGGGGCACTGATTTGGCAGAAGACCCATATAAAGCCCATGTTTGTGTTCAATAAAAATTTATCTGCTCCTTTTCTTCAGATGCAATCAGCTTCTCACTTGCATAGCTTGTTCAGTTTAAATGCCCCCTCTTTTCCTTTCTGATTATGGAAGCCTCATATATCTTTTTGCCTAGTATTCTCTTCAGAAATGTTTCTTAGTGCTCAATAACATAGTGATCAATTTTCCTTCAAAACTTCAGATGTTCCTTCTTTTTGTTCACTCATCCATTTAAGAAACACTTAATAAATACTGGCATGGCAGACACTATCACAGGGACCAATGACACAAAGATAAGCAAATGCACTAGGAATGACAAGTGTCTGTCGATGAGGTGGAGGTAAGGAGGGTTTGGCAGTGGTAGTCAGAGTGGCTGCACTTTCACACATTTAATAAAAATATGGGCATCACCTTCATACTTGGCTGATGTTCAACTTCACCTAAATTTAGAGAACAATAGTAAAGAATAATTACTTTATAAATATACTTTTAAGCTATTACTATTTTATTTTAAAATTAACTACAGTCATTTCAAAGTTTTTATAACAAAGAGTACTAAGCATTGAAATGTTAGTTATGTAATATTACTTTTAAAATTGCTAACTGAAAGTTTAAAACCCAAATATCTTGTAGTCTCTGTTATAACATTAAATTGAACTATGGTTCATAAATTATATTTGGAAGCCTATTTTAAAATATATATGTAATGAAAAAGAAAGATAAGATTAAGTACATCCATCACTAACCCTCTATTATGCTAATGTAGGCAGTGCCACATCCCTACTCATGTTTCAAAGCCACAACATATTACTCTTTTTGCAAGTAAAATTATTAGACACATTAAGTAATTCCAAAGATTACTTATTTAATAAACATTTTAAGTTAAGGTCAAACAAACTAAAACATAAGATTTTTTTCTGATTTCCCAAGGGCAAGGATATGTATCTTAAAACCAAAATAGATAATGTTATTTTGTATACATTAAGTATGGGGCATGTAACATTACACAGAACTTTTATGTGTGTATAGTATATTTTCCAATAGATTATAAGCTTAGAGAGAGCAAGGATCATCCATATTTTTATATCCATTTTACTTTTTATAGTATCTTATTGAAAATATTTGCTGATGCTTATGAAAGCAGAAAATATTAGATAAATACAATCTCTACTTAAAAAATTATCATAAGGTTTAAATTATTTTTTAAAGCATAGGGGTTAAAGTATTATTAACCATTCTATACTTGATTTAAAATGGACAAGTATATACAACACACATGGAAAACTGTTTTTGCTTCATCAGCAAAAGTGCAGGATATAAGATCAATATATAACAGTCAATTATGTTTCTATATATATTATCAATAAACAATTTGAAATATTAATACAATTCTTTTTACAACAGTCAAAAATTTAATGAAAGGAGTATAAGACTTGTGTCCTGAAAACTACAAAGCATTGTTGAAAGAAATTAAAGATCTAAATATATGGAATGACAGCATATGTTAATTGATTTGAAGATAATACTCTTAACATGGCAATACTCCACAATTTGATCTACATCTTCAGCATAATGTCCATCAAAACCCTAGTTGCCTGTTTTGCTGAAATTGATGAGCTGATAGAATTGCAAATGGCCCAGATATCCAAAACAATCTTGAAAAAGAACAAAATTGAAGGACTTACTCTGATTTTAAATGTATACAAATAATGATAGTTTGTTAGTAGTACAAGGGCAGACATAGAATAGAATTGATGATCCACAAAAAATGATTCACAGGTATAGTCAATTGTAATTTGACAAGGATATCATGCCTATTCCATGGACAAAGAACAGTTTTCAACAAATGGTGCTGGCACAACTGGATATCCACATGCCACAGAATAAAGTTGGGTCCTTCCTTCATATCACATTAAAAAATAAAGTCAACACAGATCAGAGATTTAAATGTAAGTGCTAAAAGTATAACAGTCTTAGTAGAAAACTTAAGAATAAATCTTAGTGACACTGGGTTAGGTAATGGTTTCTTAGATATAATGCCAAAAGCCCCAGCTAAAAATAAATAAACAAACAAACAAATAAATAAATAAATAGGACTCACCAAAATTACAAACTTTTATGCTGCAAATGAAACCTTCAAGAAAGTGAAAAAGACAATCCACAGAATGGTAGAAAATATTTTCCTTTACCTGATAAGGCACTTGTATGAAGTATATAGGAAAAATTTCTATAACCTAACTACATAGACAAATAATTGAATTAAAAATAAGCAAAGGATTTAAATTGATAGATATTTCTCCAAATATATACACATGGCCAATAAGCACATAAAGTGCTCATAATTAGTTTATAGAAAAATGCAAATCAAAAACACAATGAGATATCACCTGATATTCACTAGGATTCTTTAATGATAATAATAATAATAACAAAAACAACAAATCTTGGTGAAGACGTAAAGAACTTAGGACCCTTAAATGTTGCTGTTGGGTATGTTAAATGGTACACACATTTTGGAATACAGTTTGGTAGCCCTCAAAATTTTAAATATAGCATTATCATATTAATAATCAGTCTCACTCCTAGGTTTATATCCAAGAAAAATGAAAAAAATTGTCACAAAAAATTTTGTAACAAAGTTCATAGGATTATTATTCATAATAGCTAAAATGTAGAAATAACTCAAATGTCCATGAACTAATTAATGAATAAGCCAATGTTGTATATTGAGACAGTTAAATATTATTTGCCAATAAAGGGATAAAGTACTGATCCATGTTACAACAGTATAAATCTTTAAAACATAAAGTTAATTAAAAGAGGTTGGTCACAAAAGACTACGTACTGTGTGTTTTCATTTATGTGAAATGTCCAGAAAATATTAATATGGATTAATATTAATATTAATACAAATCCAGAGAGAGAGAGAGATTAGTTGTTGCTAGACGTTGGAGGAAGAGAAATGAGGAGTGATTGCTACTGGGTACAGAGCTTTAAGGAGGGTGATGAAACCATCCTTAAAATAGTTAATAGTGAGGTTTGGACAACTCTATGAACTTACAACCACCACTGAATTTTGCAATTTAAAAGGGTAAATATTATAGTATTTGAATTATAACAAAATAAAGCCGTTATATTTTTAAACATCTGAACTTGCTTCAGTGAGTGGAATAGGTTTCTTTTTCAGCAAATAACAAACAAAATAGCATCTCAAAGACTAGACTTTGTGGCACATACACAATGTTTTTTTTCTGAAAGGCTAAATTATTTGTCAAGATTCTAACCCTGTGGAGGGAGAGGCTAGATGGCAGAGGAGTAAATGGAAGCCACACTAACAACCTCTCAGGACCAATCTAGAATTACAAATAAATCACAGATATCTATCTCCACAATTTGCCTAGAACAAACAACCAAACAATATCAGGACAGAAGTCCTATAACCTCAGACAGACAGAAGAATCATCTTCAGCACAACATGACTGGTAGGGAGTGTGGTGGAGACTAGAGAAGGCTGGCTGGGAGCCCACAGGTGGAAGTTCTGGAGGAATAATTAAGCAACTGGTTGGATCCCCCTGAGAAGTGTGGGGTCTAAACCCTAAGCTGGGAGCCCCAGCATAGAATACCAGTGCCCAAAAGGTACACAGATAACAACCAGTGGCAAAAAGCAGCAGGGTTGCTGTCTGCCAGAGATGGCTGGCTAGAGGCAAAGGGTCATTTAAAGGGCTAAAGCACAAATTTTCATTTGCAGCCACTTACCAGGGGCTCCAGCAAAGGTGGGAGCAGAGTGGGCTGGAGACACTTGAGGAGAGACTGAGGATGGAAGGAAGCTTTGAGGAGAGATCTGAGAGAGTAGCTGCTGGAATCATCCCCCATACGGCAGCAGCCATCCCACTCAGACAGACCACTCTCCTACACTGGCAGGAGGCTGAGGGGAAACAATAGTCCTGACCCCAGCACTGACTCTGCCCTGGCTCTGTGGTGCTTAAGCCAGACTGCTGAATGTCGAGTGACTAGATTAACAACTGAAGGAGGCAGCCACAAACAGTAGATCCTGGCAGTCTCAGAGCAGGCTGCCTAAGGTCAGATAGGGTCAACAACTGACATCACCAGAGGCAGGTCCAGAAAGGAAAAACAGTGGTAAATCCTAGAGGCTATCAAGACAAAATCCACTGTAGTCTTCTCCATGATTAACAATTTTTCTTTCCTGCATAGCTTTTTAACATTCATTTCTTGTCCATCAAGTTTGTGTATATTAAATCACTAGATTTTATACTATAGTTTATCCCTCTCCTTTCTTATAATAGTCTTAATCTCTTTACACCTTTATTAGCACTGTTTCTTTTGTTGTTGATAGTGGGATTGTGGGATAGGGGAGTTTTTTTGTGGATGTAGATTTGTTTCCTTGGCTTTGTGGTTTTGTTCTGGCAGCAGGTGCACAACAGCATACAAGACACGGTGGGCAGTGACCCTCAGTCAACCAGTTGGAGGGAAAGACCCACCAAAGAATGACCCAACAACAATCAAAACCCATTCAATCCAGAGAGCCAAAAAAAAAGCATAAAGGGCATCCCAAGAGCATCAAGTTCAGGAGATCAAAAAGATTGCACCACTGAACCTCACAGGTCTCCTACCATAGTTCACACCACACACTGAGGGAGTCAAAAGAGATCAATTTAAGAAGCAGAGGCATACATGAATAATCTCACAAATAATGGGAAGACAAAACAAAAAAAAACACCAAATGAAAGGAAAGAAAGAATCCTCAGAAAGAATGCAAAATGAAATACAGGCAAGTCAACTATCAGATATTGAGTTCAGAACAATGGTTATAGGGAAGCTCAATGAGCTAACTGAAAATTAAAAGAAAACTACAGGAAAGATACAAGGAACTTACTGTGAATTATACCAGCATGAAAAAGGACAAAGGAACTATCAACAGGAGCCCAGAGGAAATGAAGAGTACAATTTCTGAAGAACACAGTAGAAGAAATAAAAAACAAGTTAGATGAACAGAGGAGTGAATCAGCAAGCTGGAGGACAGTAGGGAAAAACTCTCAGAAAGAGCAATAAAAGGAAAAAAGACTCAGAAAGAATGAAGAGGTGTTAAGGGAAATGCAGAACAACATGATACATAATAACATCCATATAACAGGGATACCAAAGGAGGAGAAGAGCAAGGGGTAGAAAACCTCTCTGAAAAAGTAATGATGGAAAACTTCCTTAATCTGATGAGAGAAAAAGTCACACAAATCCAGGAAGCACAAAGGGTCCCAATCAAGAGGAACCTAAGAGGCCCACTCCAAGATACATCATAATTAAAATGGCAAAATCCCAAAACAAAGAAACAATCTCAAAGGCAGCAAGGGAGAAACAGGAAACAACATACAAGGGAGTCCCAATAAGTCTAGCAGCTGACTTCTCAATGGAAATGCTACAAGCCAGAAGGCAAGAAATATTCCAAGTAATGAAAACCAAAGGCCTGCAACCAAGACTATTCTGTCTAGTAAGGCTCTCAATTAAAATTTTAGGCTAAATAGGACTTTCACAGAAAAAAGGAAGCTCAAAGAATAGGCCTCCACCAAGCCAGCACTGCAAGAGGTGCTAAGGGTTTGCTTTAAGTAAAGGAAGAAAAAGAGTGAGAGAGAGAGAGAAACACAGGTATGAAGGGAGTAAAATGGTAATGAGCAAGTACCTATCAATAATAACCTTAAATGTAAATGGATTAAATGCTTCAATCAAAATACATAGGGTACCTGAATAGATCAGAAAACAAGACCTGCTCATTTGCTGCACACCTCTGAACAAGAGAACTACACAGACTGAGAGTAAAGAGTAGGAAAAAAATATTCCAAGCAAATGGACAGAAAAAAAAAGTTGGAATAGCAATACTTACTTCAGATAAAATAGACTTCAAAACAAAGGCTATAAAAAGAGACCCAGAAGGACACTTCATAACAGTAAAGGGAAGAATCCAGTAAGAAGACATAAACATTATAAACATATGAATCCAACTTAGAAGCACCCAAATATATGAGGAAAATCTTGAAGGACTTCAAGAAAGATGTTGACAGCAACACACTTATGCTAGGGGATTTTAACACCCCACTGTCAAAAATGGATAGAACTTCCAAACAAAATATCAATAAGGATATTATGGCATTGAACAATGCCCTAGATGAAATGGACTTAACTGATATATATAACCTTTCAACCCAAAGAAGCTAAATAGACATTCTTTTCAAATGCACATGGAATATTTTCAATGACAGACCACATGATAGGACATCAATCAAGCCTCAAGAAATTCATGAAAATTTAAATTATATCAAACATTTTCTCTGATCACAAGGGCCTGAAACTAGAAAACAACCTCAAGGAAAAAAACTCAAAAACGCTCAAATTCATGGAGATTGAATAGCATACTTTAAATAATAAATGGTTTATGAATGAGATCAAGAGAGAAATTTAAAAAAAACTATCTGTCAAATGAAAATGAACTCACAAAATCCAAAACTTATGGAACACAGCAAAGGCAGTCCTGAAAGGGAAGTTTATAACAATACAGGCCTACCTAAAAAGGTAGAAACATTTCAAATGAACAACCTAACCCTACACCTACAAGAACTGAAGGAACAACAACAAAGACAGCCCAGAGTGAGTAGAAGGAAGGAGATAACCAAGATCAGAGCAGAATTAAACCACATACACACTAAATGAACAAATATGAGGATCAATAAATCCAGGAACTGGTTCTTTGAAAAGATAAAAAACATGGTCAAGCCTTTAAGCAGACTCATCAAGAAAAAGAGAGAGAAGATGCAAATAAATATAATCAGAAATGAAAGGGGAGATTTCAACTGACACGTCAGAAATACAAAGGAGTGTAAGAAATTACTATGAAGAACTATATGCCAAGAAACTTGAAAACCTAGGTGAAATGGACAAATTTCTGGAAAAAATATAATCTTCCAATACTGAATGAAGAAGAAGTGCAAAGCCTGAACAGATCAATAACAGCTGATGAAACTGAAACAGTAATCGAAACACTCTGGTACACAAAAGCCCTGGATGAGATGAATTTACAGGAGAATTTTACAAACATTTAAGAAAAAGCTGGCCTCTATGCTTCACAGAATAGTCCAAGAAATCCAAGAAGAGGGAATACCAAAACTCTTTTTATGTAGCCAGCATCATCCTAATCCTAAAACCAGACAAAGACACAGCAAAGAAAGAATACTATAGGCCAATATCGTTGGTGAACACAGAAACTAAAATCCTCAACACAATATTGCCAAACCACATCCAGCAATACATTAAAAAAATCATACAAGATGACCAAGTGGGATTCATCCCAAGGATGCAAGGATGGTACAATATTTGCAAATAAATATATGTAATACCTCACATAAACAAAAGGAAAGACAAAAATCACATGATCATATCAATAGATGCAGAAAAAGCATTTGATAAGATACAGCACCCATTTATGATAAAAACATTCTGCAAAGTGGGAATAGAGGAGCATTCCTCAACCTAATAAAGGATATATATGAGACACCTACAGCCAACATCATACTCAATGGGTAAAAACTAAAACCTTTCCCACTAAGATCAGGGATAAGACAAAAATGTCCGCTTTCATCACTACTATTGAGCATAGTATTGGAAGTCCTCGCCACAACAATCAGAGATGAGAAAGAAATAAAAGGCATCCAAATTGGAAAGGAAACAAAACCATCATTGTTTGCAGATGACATGATAGTGTACATAGAAAATCCTATAGACTCCACCAAAAAATTGCCTGACCTAATAAGTGAATTTGGCAAAACAGTGGGATACAAAGTCATTATTCAGAAATTGAAGGCATTTTTATACACAAACAATGAAATATCAGAGACAGAAATAAAAAATCCTATTTGATATGGCAACAAGAAAAATAAACTACCTAGGAATAAACCTAACCAAGGAGGTAAAAGACCTGTACTCAGAAAACTACACAACACTGAAGAAAGAAATTAAGGAAGACACATAAATAGAAACATATATCATGTTCATGGATTGGAAGAATTAACATAATCAAAATATCCATATTACCCAAAGCAATTTATAGATTCAATGCAATTTCTAGTGAAATACCAATGACATATTTCACAGATATAGAACAAACATTTCAAAGATTTATATGGAACCATAAATGACCTTGAATAGCCACAGCAATTTTGAGAAAGAAGAACAAAATAGGAGGGATCACAATTCCTGACATTAAACTATATTACAAGGCCAAGGTAATCAAAACAGTCTGGTACTGGCATGAGAACAGACACATATATCAATGGAAGAGAACAGAGAGCCCAGAAATAAACCCAAGTTTCTATGGTCAATTAATATTTGACAAAGGGGACAGAAGCATAAAATGGAGTAAAAATAGCTTCTTTATCAAATGATGTTGGGTGATCTAGACAGCTACATGCAAAACAAATGAAATTCGACCATCAACTTACACCATATCCAAAAATAAACTCAAGATGGATTAAAGACTTAAATATAAGTCATGACACCATAAAAGTCCTAGAGGAGAACATGGGAAAACCTCAGATATTCCACACAGCAATATTTTCACTGACATGTCCCCTAGAGCAAGAGACATAAAGGAAAAAATAAACAAATGGGATCTCATCAAAGTAAAAAGCTTCTGCATGGCTAAAGAAAACATCAGCAAAATGAACAGGGAACCAGCCCCATGTAAAAATATATTTGCAAATGATACCTCAAACAAGGTTTTGATCTCCTAAATATATAAATAACTCATACAACTCCACTCCAGGAAGACGAACAACCCAGTTAAAAATTGGGGAAAGGATCTGAACAGATTCTTTTCCAAGGAGGACATACAGAGGGCCTAGAGACATATGAAAAGATGCTCTCATCACAGAGATACAAATTAAAACCACAATAAAATATCACTTCTCAGGTCAGAATGGCAATCATAAACAAAGCAACAAACAACCAGTACTGGTGAAGTTGTGGAGAAAAGGGAACCCTAGTGCACTGTTGGTGGGAATGCAGACTGGTGCAGCCACTGTGGAAAACAGTATGGAATTTCCTCAGAAAAGTAAAAATGGAATTGCCTTTTGACCCAGCAATTCCACTGTTGGGATTATATCCCAGGAACCCTGAAACACCAATTCAAAAGAACCTATGCACCCCAGTGTTCATAGCAGCACAACTTACAATAACCAAGTGTTGGAAGCAAGCTAAGTGCTCATCAGTAAATGAATGGATCAAAAAACTATGGTACATTTACACAATGGAATATTATGCAGCAGAAAGAAAGAAGGAACTCCTACCCTTCATGACCGCATGGATGGATCTGGAGAACGTTATGCTAAGTGAAATAAGCCAAGTGGTGAAAGACAAATACCATATGATCTCACCTATAAGTGGAACCTAATCAATAAAACAAACAAGCAAGCAAATTATATCCAGGGACACTGAAATAAAGAACAAGCTGACAGTGACTAGAGGGGAGGTGGAATTGGATATGGGGGTGGGGAAGGGGGAAACATCTTCAAGGAACATGTATAAGGACCCATGGCCAAAACCATAATGGGGGTAGGATTGAGGATTGAGGATGGGAGGTAGAAGTGGATGGTGTAGGTGGGGAGTGTTGGAGGGAAAATTGAGACAACTGTTTGAACAACAATAAAAGAGAGAGAGAGAGAGGAAGAGAGAGAGAAAAGATTCCAATGCTGTGGCAGGAGCCAGCCTTCATGCAGTGCTGGCCTCCCTATCAAAGAAATATAATTCTTTACTGTGCTTCCAAGTTTCCCAGTTTCTTGTGGTGCATGGAAGACACAGCTAAGAAGGTTCTAACCTCCTCACTCACTCAGAGAATATTGTGTCTGTGACCACTGTTAAAATTCTACAGTGTACCTAAAACCTCTAAAAGTGAAAAGTGATGTGAAATGAAATTTATGGATTATTCAGACCCCAGCTTTTGTCAACACTGTTTACTTCTTTTCTCTTAAATCTGCTAGTAATCCTTCAGGGAAGTTGCAGTGATGAATACATTCAAGTTGCTGTTCAGCTTTTTTCATTTCCTCAAATCCAACCTTGCATTTCTGAGTAATAGCTTTAGAACTAAAAATGTAAAATAAAGACATAACAAAAATACGACCATAAAAATACATGAGAGCACTAGAAGATGTTAGAAGATGTCTTGTTAGTAGTGGAATAGAAAAATTAAACTTTAACTATATCCGGAACATTTTTTAATTTAAGTTTTGATTTTATTATTCACTATCAATGTCACTGCAGGTTTTAAGAATATCAGTGTTATGATAAAAATAGGAGGAAATGACAAATTTAGTTGTGTAGAATAACAAATTTATTTTAGAGTTCTCTAGGTCTGAAGTTCAGTATATGTCTCACCAAGCTAAATCAGGATGTCAGCATCCCTGTGTTCCTTAGGCATACAGGGGAGAATTTATGTCCTGCTAATATGAGTTGTTGGCAGAATTAAGTCCCTTGCAGTTGTAGGACTCAGGTGCCATTACTTTTTGGCAGGCTTTAAATTGAGACAGGTCTAGATCCTAGACATTCACATGCCTTTGCTTATGTTCTGCTCTCCCCATCTTCAAAGTCAGCAGTGGCAGGTCCTGTCCTCAGGTCACAGCACTCTGATCTCATCCACTTCTTTCCCCATATAGAGTTCATGTGATTCCACTGGGCCCACTGGGATAACCCAGGATAATCTTCTCAGTGTTAGGCCAGTTAATTAGCAACCTTAATTCTATCTGCAACTTAATCCCTCTGTCTCATATAATTCTCCTTTCCCTACAATGTTCCTCGCATAATGTAATATATTCATGGTTTTGAGGAATAGGATATGGACATGTTCGAGGGGCCATTATGTCACCTACCACAAATATGTAAACAATGTACTTGAGAATCTGGGGAAGCAGGATGCTCTCTCTCTCTCTTTTTTTTCTTAAAGAAAAGGAAAGAAAATTAATTGAAATCATTCAGATATTTCCCTTAGCTTTTTTAGCTTGATATGACCAAAAATCATGACTGAAATACCTTTTAATTGAAAATATAAGAGGATTTTTTATTTATCCACTCATCCAAAATAGACACTGCCTTCCTAAGGCTTACCACCTAGTGAAAGAAATGAACATAACTACATAAAAATAAATAAATGTACAATCACAGAATTGTAAAATTTATTTACTGTAAAATAAATTTACAATAAATGTAAAATCACATATATTTTTACAAAATATGCCATAAAGAAAATAAGTAGCATTCACTGAAATCTGCTGACACAGTGAAGTAGAAAACTTAGGGTCATGTTTTACAACATTGGAAATAAAGAATATCCTTGCACATGGAGAGAAAACCTTTTTGTCATAGAAACATGTTTTGTTATAAATTTCACAAACATGACCTAAGGAAATGCAGCTTGAAGTTGGGTAGGACTACCTGCCAAATCAAAATTAAAGTCACCAACACTTCTCTGCACCTGTACTACCTCACCAATCTTGCGGGCACTATTGTAATAGCGTCCATACTTGTCTCTGGTTCTATGGCCTACACAACATACAGCAGTTCTCACTCTCAGCACTTGTATCCTCCACATCCTGCTTCATTTGCATTTTCACAAAATTTGTCACCTGGTATATCATTTAATTTTTGGTTTATTCATTCATTCATTGTGTTCCTCTGTATTGGGATGTAAGTTGCATGAAGGCAATGAAATTCTTTGAATTCTTTCAGAATTAACCCTCAACAAAGTCTGGTACATGGAGAAAATCAATAATTTTTACTGAATACATTAATCAAAATAGCTCCCAGGGAAATTTCAAAGGCTACTTCTTAGCACTGTGACCCCAGGTAATATTTGCAGGAAGTATGTATGGAGTCTGGCCTGAACTTCAAAATCTCCTCCAACATGTGTAGTATCTTGGGTAGGTCACTTAGAAACATGCTATTCAGGTTATTCTTTGTGAAATGAAGGAATTTATATCTGTCCCATCTTCAGGATATATATAATCAAATAAGAAAATATATGTGAAATCATAAGATACAACGAGGGTATTATAAGTTGTGATTATTTTATTCAATGCCTTTCTTGGTCATTTATGCTTCTTGGCTTTGAGTTTTATAAATGTTGGATTGCGCAGGCAATAAAAAGTACAATACAAATAACCTTATTTTTTTGTATCTCCCAATCTTTGAAAATTTATTCTGCAGGGTTATTTTCCCTTACTCTTGAATAAAACTTCGGACAGGCCTTATGACTTTTCTGTTCATTCTTCAATGATTAAAGTGACTTATGGTCACATTATTAATTCAATGATTTAATAATATTTAGCCATAGTGATAATTCAAACTTTGACCCTGGTTAGATATTGAGGCTCTTCCCTTTCCTCAAATTGCAAGTGGGGAATCTATAGTTGGAGAAATATAATGACTTTTTGTTTCAATGCCAGGCAAGCTGGTCCTTGATTTCTGCTCCCTTACTTTCCTGACTAGGGTTTCTGGCTCCCTCAGAGTTGGCAAAAGAAGGTAAAATAGAAAAAAAAAAGGTATGAAAGTTCCTATTTTATGTTCCTGGTCCTGCATTTACCACTTTCACGGGTTCTTTGGAAACCACGAGACTTACCCTTTCTCCCTCTGACACACCCATTTTTGTCGATGTTTCTGTCATAGAGAGGTCCTATGTATCCTAACTGGTTGCTAACTTCTTTCCTAGTCCCTGGGAATCTAGTGGTAACTCCAGATTCTCTAAAGAATTTTCTCCAGTGAGGCTAGTTTGTTACTATGCTTGGCTTTCAGAACAGGACATAAAATGATCCAGACGAGATACATTCTATCTTCTGCATGACTTATATCTAGTCCACAGGATACACATGTAATTTGCCCAATAAAAACAGAGTTCAAATTACAAAAGGTAATGTCAATCTCTTCTTCAATCAGCTATCAAAGTAGTTCATAAAACAGTTATTCATAATTAAGTGGCATGAATCAGCCTCTAGGCCTCTGTGTCTTCCAACCTGCAGGACATACATAGGTATTAGGTTTCCCATTTAGACTTCCTTACACTCTCTCCTGGCTGAGGTGAAGGCTGAAACCTTCTAACTCTCATTGGCAGGAGTAGGCCAGCGGGGTGCTTCTGCAGAAGGACTCATAGCACACAAATAGTTCTCTCCAAAGCAATTTTCTCCCAGGTTCCTCTAACTTCTAACGTGCTTATATCTTCTATTTGAGAAAGACATTTCAGAATAGTATAAGCAGTTATCATGCCATCCTTTGACTATTTTTCATTTTGGGATTGTATCCATTTTGGAAGGTCATCTGTATAGGATATCAATGCCATCAACACTCTTTTTGATTTACCATCCTGTTACATTTCTCTTAAAAAATCCTCAACTTCCAGTGTGTGTGTGCACACATGTGCACACACACGTGCACACACAGGCATAGACAGTTTAAGTCCTCACTGCATTGGAATAGTTATTACCATGGTATTCTAAAGGATTGTTTTGCCTGTGTTTCTACTTCTTCAATGACATCTTGCTAAGGAGTCAAGTTCTCAATCCTACATGCATGTAACTACTTGCACAGAGGGATTTAATGGCTCCACCTGCTCACAGGGAAAAAGCAAACAAACAAAACTGAACTCTTAAGCATCCTACTGCCTACCTCATTATGAGGGTTAAACAGAAGCTAATTATGGAAAAGTCATTCTTAAAGGGTCACAGAAATTAGACGTATATATTGAATTACTAAGGAAACAGAAACAGGAGTCACCCACTTCAAATGGCAACGACAAAGTATCCTCCCTATTTGGCAGTGTGCGCTGAGAGGCAGCCAATGACCCTCTTCAATGCCCATCTGCCCAAGACAAAACAAAACCTGTTTGTTTTTTTCCACAGACTTGAGTCCCTGGAGGGGTTTGATTGAAGTTTAGTTTCTCAGTTGCAATGAATCTCCTACTTTAGTACTAATTATGACTAAATCCCTCCCAATAATTTTTCAAGGGAAACTATTTAGTTAGACTTACCTCTTCAGTGGAGCTTACAAACAGAAAGCCATATTGAATACCCATAATCTCTGTTTGGTAAAAATGACCCTTCCCTAAACCCCTTCCCAACGGTTGGCTTAGCTCTTTAGTTGCCACTCGATAATATTTAATTTCATTTGATTAGTGATTTGTCTTGATGATTCCTTAGTAAGCTTTGTCATGTTTATGTGAAATTTCTAAACCCAAGTATTGGCTAATAAGAACAATTTGGTCCACACAGGCTAGGCCTTCTAATTTCAGAGTAAAGAAAGAATTTAACTGGCTGATACATTAGGTCATTGCTTCTCAACATTAAGTCAGCGGTTCTTGGCACAGTAGGATTATCCAGGAAGCATTTTTAAATGTCAGGTCTCATGATACACCCAGGAGGCAGGCACTAGGTATTTTTAAATAGTTCCCCAGGTGACTGTAATATACAACAAAGCTCAAGAACAACTGTACTAGACTGGTCATAATTTTATTCTAGATATGAGTGTTGTAGATTCTTCCTATTATTGACTAAAATTATCCTGAATTATGTCTGGATATAAACCTGAGTTAAAGATACTGACATACTAGGATTTCTTTTTGATTTGGTTTCAGAAAACAAATTCAATAATTATCATAATTTTATGATTTTCAGTCATAAAACTTGTATTTTTCCTCATCAGTTGAAAATAGGCACAAGAAAGGGAGAATTGTTCACTTGGTTCTCCAACAACCTAAAAGGACACAGGCCCCCAGGACTGAAGATAGATATGCTTTGTCTGAGTGCTTTTATATTTTCCCAGCCAGGGCACAAGCTGTCAGTTTAGTTATCTGACTATAATTTAATGAATCAGTGACACTTACTTATTCTATATATCCATTTGCATAATTTTATCTTCAGTGATCTTCTGTCCTGAGTTAGGTAAAATGTAACATGGAAGATGTGGCAAAAAGTTAGGAAATCCATACTTCATTAAAATCTGTTTTCATGTCACAAAAATCACTGTGGGAGGCTTTATTTAAGAAAAGGTAGTTTTGTAAAGTCTTGGCTTTATCCTACCTTACAGATGAATTTACCTTACCCTATAATTTTTTAATGAAGTGAATGTTTGTAATCCTCCAAAATGCAAACAGTGAAGCCACATACCTCAATGTGATTGTCTTTGGAGATAGGGCCTGGGTGGAGGTGATAAAGGTTAAATGAAGTCGTAAGAGAGAGGCTCTGATCTCTGATCTGGTAGGACTAGTGTCCTTATAAGGAGAGACACCAGAGAAAACTCTGTTTCTCTCTTTCTCTCCACCTCCCCCACCAGAAGAGTTCTGTAAACCAGACATAAGCCATACAGAAGGTAGGAAAGTAGAACGTCTCTTGTCTGGGTCATCTAGGATATAGTCATAAACAGACCTCATTAGAAAGAATAGCAACCAGCTACAATAGACATGAATCCTATGCAACAGGAACAAGGGGAGATCTAATCTCACTTTCCACACCCTGAGAAAGTGACCATCCACAGCCCAAGAGGAGAGTTCTCTCCTGATAACAACTCTGCTGGTACCTTGATCTTGGACTTCCCAGCATCTAGGACTATGAGAAAAGAAATTTCTCATTTTTAAAGCCACCTAGTCTATGGTATTCTGTTCTAGTAGCCTGAGCATACTACAACAATGTTGAAGGTTGTCTGTTGATTACCTATAGCTCTTGCTAGACTGTAGGCTTTGTGAAGTAGAGACTGAAGTATCCATATTCTTCATCTTGCACACCTAGTGTTTAGCTCCATTACTGGCATACAGTAGGTATGCTAGGATACAAGCAAGGTTTTAAAAGAGTTAACAACACATCTTTGGAATCAAGTAAATTTAAGTTCTCTCTGAGTGTTGGTTTTACTCTGCCAGTCCTACCATCTCTAAGAACCAGGAGTGCAGGTGCCTGTGGCTTTCTATTCTTAGAGCCAAGGACAAAGAGAAAAGAGATCCATTCTCCACAGGTTTCCCTTATAAAAACCTGGGAAAAAGTTTTGGTTGATGCACAGTGGGTGACATGTTCATTACTGGACCATGGTGTCTGTGGGGCTTGGTTTGAGAAATAGCACAATTGGTCCATCTTGGGTCATAAGCCCAACTCCTCAGTGTGTGTGTGTGTGTGTGTGTGTGTGTGGGTGAGAGAGAGAGAGAGAGAGAGAGAGAGAGAGAGAGAGAGAGAGAGAGAGAGAGAGAGAGAATGTTATTGATCTGGATATACAGAACAACATGGGTGGTTAACAGAATATTACTGGGGATACTATTACTTTTCCTCTTCCCTATAGCCAACAGAGCTACAGACCACAATGTAGCTAGCCCACTGTGGGTATCTTGTACATATTCTAAGTTAACCTCTTCCTACTCATTTGATAAAGTGGTTCTTCAGAATGTTCACAACATACATTGATGACATTAGAAAGTTAAAAATAAATGAGGAGGCTCTCTGAATCTTATAAATAGAAGAGAGTACCAAACTTCCAACTGCTGTAAATGAACAAGTTTTCTCTGTCTTAACTGTAGGCAAATGTGGACCTTATCTTTCCTGTTCTGATTTGACAGTGACACCTAAAACTCAAGTGAGCTTTGGCAAGTTTCATGAGGGAATAGGCAAAATGGAATGCTGAAGAGACCACTACAATTTAAGTGATTTTAATTTTATTTACAAGTGTATTTATTTTTGTTTAATCTTTACTATATTATTTTTTCCATTACCTTTACCCCTCAGCAATCACCACTGTTAAAACTTAAACATAGTTCCTTACCTGGGACTCAGAAGCACAATCAGGGTAAACTTAGGCACTGAAAGAATGTCTCTGGGGAGAGAATGGTGAGACACAAAAACCGATGTCAACAATGAGGCTTACTTCTCCTAGGTGTCTCAAGCCTAGGACAAATGATTTGGATTTGATATACCCAAGAGACTTTTAAGTCTAAGGTTTAAAAAAAATATTGTCATATAGTTTGTTTCACCAGAAAGCTTAATTTTGAATAAAAATTAAAATTATTTTGCTGCTTATTAAAGGCTAAAGGGGTCTAAGCTTCATCTTGTTAACCATAATTTTGCCATGACTTTAACTAGATAAGGTCACATTCTAATGTATCTGAAATAAAGTCTAATTCCTGAAAATGAAAGAGCCATTACTGTGTATATAAATCACTTAAACAATGGGGTTCTTACTGGGGTATTTAATGAAGAATAATTGGAAGTATTACATTCAATATCAGAAGGATGGGGTAGTTGGTTTTTTAAAAATGTTTTATCTGGATAGTTCTGATACTACCTTTTCAAATTACCCTCTCCAACATCTAAAAAGAAAGATAAGAGAATAAAAATCCGTAATATTTAAAAATCAACACTGTCATTCTTCTGCACTCTGGGAGGGTGATCTAATTACCAGGCAATGAAAGTAGATTGAGAAACATATACCTGAGGGCAAGCCCACTTCTGTTTTTTCTTAATATAATACTTTAGGGTTTAAACACATTTACAGTGTAATACATAATGATTTAAGGCATCACAAATCAATAGTAAAGGAAGGATATATTTTTTCACTGTATGGAAAGTTATTCAACTCTTTTTTAACAAAATATTTATTTAATTCTTCATAAAGTATGATACACCCCCCAAAAAATCTCAGATGGATTCAAAAGATTATTGTAAATATTCAAGCAATAACGGGGTTGGCAGAGTGTGGTCAAGACAGTATAAGCCTGATTTTTCATTGGAAAGGCACTCATTGTGTAAAAGTTAGGAGGCAAAATCATAATAAAACAATTTGACTGTACAAAATTATAATTTTCTGTAAGTCAAACAATAATTCAAAAAGCAAATCATCCATTTGAGAACTATTACAAAGAACTATGACTAAATGGGAATAGTCTTAGCATGAAAAGATATCACAAAAATGATAAAAATTCTATGTTTGCAAAATAAAAATAAGATAAGAAAACAAATAACTAGAAAAGGAAAAGGAAAATCAACACTTACTTGACACTAATAACAGCAGAAATGCTAATTGAGCATGTTTTTTCCAATAGTCATCGAGGATTAACAACAGTGTGGCTACACAATACGGACAAATAGACTAATGAGTTACAGTTTTTTAAAGAGGCACTTTCATAGCTGCTTCTGAAGTGGAAAAACAATTTGATAAATTAACTGGAAATAATGTTAAAAAAACTTTTAAGCCCTGGCTGGCATAGCTCAGTGGATTGAGCGTGGGCTGCAAACCAAAGTGTCGCAGGTTCGATTCCCAGTCAGGGCACATGCCTGGGTTGCAGGCCACGGCCCCCAGCAACCGCACATTGATGTTTCTCTCTCTCTCTCTCTCTATCTCCCTCCCTTCCCTCTCTAAAAAAATAATTAATAAAAATCTTTTAAAAAAACCTTTTAAACAGTGCTTTACACTTTAGCATAGCAATTTCATTTTTGGAAATCTCCTCATTGTGTTTATTACAGCATTGTAAAGGGTGAAAATGAGAAAAAAATGAAATAATAAAAGTATAAAGATATTTGCATAATTTAAATTATGGCTATAAAATACTTCCATATAGTTTTATAAAATAAAATAAAGTACCAATACTAATAAGGGTATTATTCAGAGTTGTAAGATTATGGATGATTTTTCTTCTTATTTCTTAATTTTTCTATAGAAGTAGGAAATTCTTATATAATTAGGTAAAAACAAATGATTTGAAATTCTTAGACTCAGGTATCTTAACTGTATAAGTTAACATTTGTTAGTATACTTTGATATTTTTGTTTCTTACTCTTTATTAGGCATTGTATTAGTTCTGATATGTCATTTATTTGCTACCTCTTTATTATTCATGTTAATGTTTTAATATGCATTTTATTATTTCAAGTCCCTTTGAACCTTTTGTGAAAGAAGCCAGAAGCTGTATATATAAGATCAGAGGTCAGCAAACTATAGTTTGGCCCTTGGCCTGATTTCTGTTTTCTGTATAGTACTTGAGCTAAGAATAGTTTTAGATTTTCAAAGAATTGTAAATATGTGTGTGTGTGTATAAAATATATGCCACAGTGGCTTACAAAGTTTAAAGTATTTATAGAAAAAGTTTGCCAACTTCTGAATTAGGTAGATGGCTATTCAGCTAGCTACATCTTTACAGTCTCTCAGAATTCCCCACAACAGGAATACAGACTCATGTTCAAGCTCTTCTCGTAATGTAAGCATTTGTTCAGTCTATTGTACTATAATCACTTTGTGCAAGCATCTATTCAAGACTTAGCCCCATAAACATCTCATGCCCACTCTTATCGTCTTACTCCATGTATATAGGTCATCCCATTTTAATTTTTTCACCCTTTATTATTTCATGATATCCCTGGAAATCCCAAACTTATAATTGCTAAATTATAGAATCTCATATAGAACTCACACCCTGAAATGTGACATTTAAAAGACCCTTACTAACCATGACATGTGCACATGTCTTGTCTCACAAAGAAGCTGAAAACCACTTGTATTTTTAACAAGCTGGGTCTATAGACACCAACCTGTTAAAAATAAAAGTGTTTGAGTGCCTCTTGAAAGAAACTCAGTTATGTCTGGGGATGAGGCCTGAAACTGGATGCTTTTTAAAAGGCACCCCAAGTGGTTCTCAGTTAAACTGGAGTTTGAGAAAGATGGATACATATTTGTTGATTCACTCTGAGTATACTATGTCAGTGCACAGCTAATCTCAGTCCCAGGGATCTGTGCCAGAGAGGACGCCCTTCCCAGTACAGATCACTTGTTACTCCTGAGAAGGAGAGAATTAACTTAGGCCACAGCACTGTGTGCTGGATAGGACTTAGCAGGTACCCTTTGCTCCTCCAGGTCAACATTCCAGTTAGGAACAGTTTCAGATGTCAGCCATTGAATGTAGTTAAGATTTCTGCAATGCACTTCTTGTCTCTTGTATTTCAGTATTTTCACAGAGAGGATTACAAGGAAAATGTTTATATTCTGATTTCCCAAGTCCACCACAAGTGAACCAAGAACCCCTTGATATTTCTGTAACCAGATGGTTAAGGCAGCAGGACCTGAGAACCTCAGGTGCAAACCAGTATCCTTGACTACAATACTGTAAGATTACAGTACACTGATTTATATTTTGGGTGCTTTGACAAAGCTCAAATGTCACAAAGCAATCAGATTTTGAGAATAACACTTGATGCTCCAATTCCACTCTCCTTTTGCTATACCTAAATGTATTCCAATTATTTTAACAGAATTGTAGGCAAAGGCTGTCACCCTTTTAAGTTGCACATTTCTAATAAATAATGTCTAGATAGTTTTTCTTGTGTAATTTGAATGTTCTATTAAATATTTCTGTCATTATAGGATTTTCTTGGGTTTTTTGGAAGAAAAATATTATAGCAATGTGCTGAAATATTTATCCTGATTAGTAAAATTTGATATCAGAGATTTCATCAGTTCCTCTTATATAGATAATATTTAGGAAAAAAGCAATTTAAATTATAAATATTTTCCAAAATAAAGAAATATAAACTTGATTTTTAAATAAACCCTATGCACTTACAGTTGACCAGATATACTAGTGTCAATCATTCTCTTAAGGGTGTGACAAGGTGTCAATGCTTTATACAACATGATTTTAAGGTAAGTGATTTTATGTAAAAGTTGCAATTATAGCTAGAATAATTAATAGATAACTTGTAGATAGTTCAAATACATCTTATGTAAAAAATAGCTCACCTAAATCTTCTCACAGAAAATAATAAGAAAAACCACAAACTTAATGTTTCATGAGCAATGTTATGTTTGAAAAAATCTATCACCATTATTATTCATTTAACTGTGTTTTACTAATGAAAATGGCAGCTAAAATGTTTTTTAATATTTTAACACATAGTTCAAATTATTTAGATGATATTGAATATAGACATTTTCAAAGAATTAAGAAAACAACTAAAGTCCAAGAGAATGATATATACATTTAAAAGGGCAGTTCTAATTTCTATTATATAATTAATTGACAACACAGTTTTTGAACCTCATATATGATAATAAATTCACAATTTTTGTGAAATACGAGATAAAATATATAACTAGGTGTCTTAGTGATTTCCTTCATATGTTTACATGTATCTGGATAATCAAAGCTTTCCATAAAAACTTAAAACACAAGTTTTGATGATCAAAGATATTTTATATACAGAGTGGAATGAAAGCAGGTTTATAGTTTTTCTTATGGAAAATATTACAATAGTAAATAATATGAAACCAAACTGTGTTTTGTTTACTCACGACTATAAACCTAGCTTTACTTTACTCTGTATTTATTTCATTAGCTCTGTAAACGGCTTTTAAAAACTTTTCATTGAAGTATTATTGACACAATATAAATTGCAAAGATTTAAAGTGGACCCTTTGATAAATTTTGCTGTATGTACATATCTGTACAACTATTTCAGAAATTAAGGTAATGAAAATGTGCAAGCACATTTTTAAAAGAAATGTTATTTCCTTCTTTAGGGCATTAAAAAACTAGCTTGTAAGAAATCGAGACAAGTGTACTTGAACACCAATAAAAATGCAAAAAAATAATAAAAAAAGAAAAAAGAAAACTAGCTTGTGAGAAATCAGATACCCTGGGAGTTTCAGTGCCTAATTATGGTTAATAAAAAGCTACGTATGTATTTGTAACAATGCAACTAATTGATAAATTATTGACAAGTTAAATCCATTCACAATTTTGAAACTTAATTCTGTCTGGTGCTACTAAGCACTACAAAGCCAATCAACTTGTACTAGGTATCTGTCCTAATCATCATCCTTTTATTTTCATTTATTCATACAACATTAATTGAGCAAATAAAATCTGAGAATGTAACCAGGCTGAACTTGAAACAAAAGGGTAAACAGGCAAAGTGTACTTATCATATGCTTCTCCTTTTTATCTTCTCTCCTTTTCTCTGAAAATGTATTTTCCCTGGCGCCATTGCCTTAACATTACTCCGGGCAGTGTTTCAGTCCTTACTGATATTCTTTGCCTGGGCCAGCTTTTTCTGGTAGAGCCCTATGACCTAATTCTTTCTTCCTGCCCCATTTCCACGCACATTCTATTTATTGAAAAGAAAGAACAATAAATAAATTCATGTTCTAATTACAGGTTATTTAGAATTTAGAGTGGTAATCTCTTCTGTTCAAATGGTTTTAAAAGCTGGTGTCCCTGGTGGGGGGCAGGTGGAAGTGGGCAAAGGCAGGGGATGGGGGTGGAGAATGGGGACATCTGTAATAATATCAACAATAAAAATAAAGTTAAAAGAAGAACTTAACAACTGACCGGATATGGGGGTGGGTAAAAGAAATAGAGAATAAACATGCGTCCTAGATTTCAGCAATTGAATCTATAGCAAGACCATTTACAGATGAGCTGGTCAAGGTGAATTTGGGAGGCAGTCCCTAGCAAAAGAATTAATAAACTCCATATGGGATGAAAAAGGGAAAAAAAGCTTGTATCTGTGTGTGACACTGAATAATTAATAGCAAAGTATCAGTTACTTATGGATAATTAAAGATTTTTAGGTGAAGATGAGCATAATTCTGTTGCTTTACAAATCTTACCATAAAGGATCCATGCATAAAGTCATATTTATCTCCCTATAACTTTGAATTTTTTATTCAAAACATGAGACCTAGAATATTATAAATCACCACTTTTTTTTTTGCACATGGCTACTATTATTAGGTAGCAGCTAGGAATGAGTGTCCAGAGGGGAAATAAAGGCAGGGCCCTGGCCATTACAATCAAACAAAGAACCTTATACAGGAGACTGGAAGCAAAGGGTAGACGTGTCTCACCAGGTAACTCAGCCAGCAGTCCTGAGCTCCCCAGGTGTCCCAAGTTTTGCAAGCAAAACAGTACAGGAGGAGGGGGCAGTCTTTGAGCCTGTGCTGAGGAAAGTTTTCTGTAACCATCTTACTAAGATTGCAGGGTGTTCTGAATATCACAAGTGTAACTTGAGGGAGAAAGAGGGGTCCTATGCTGGAAAAGGGGGTCTGTAACAATTTCACTAAGACAGAGAGCCTTTACTAAGTGAGAAAGACAGCCTTTGTAGCTGTACATTATTCCCACAGGGAGAAGAGGGGAGCCTGGAAGCCAGCTGAGGTTTATAACCGTTGAACCCCACTAGTCAGCATACTTAGATTAGCTGGGTGCACACTTGTAGCCTTAGCTCCAGTGTATAGAACAAACTTACTAACAAACTTTCTAACAACTTCATTTCCTTTTTATGTGGGGCATTTAAAATAGCCAGGTGCCTGCTTGCAGCTTTGTGCCTGTATGTGTTTCATAAATAAACTTGCTATCTCGTTTAATTCCTTAAATCTTTAATTCCTTCATAAGTTTCTCCTGCAACATAGTTTTCTTAAAGACCTCAGTAAATTTCATTAGCTTTTTGGTAGACTCGGTGTTACTGGTTCATTTGACCTTGTGGTCAAACAAAAATCTTTGGTTCATTTTTACCTAAGATTTTTAAAGAATTATCTTTGCCAATTTTTATCACTGTCATTTCTTTTTTTTCTTATTGCAAGTAACAAGCCTGGCCTTTATCTCGGTATAATTTCTTTTTGTTAGTTAAGGCTCATTAACTGTCCTTTCATTAATAGCAGACTTCATTATTCAAACACAACAAAATTTTATCTTTTTAATCCAGAATTACATGCTTCCATGAGAACAATATTTTTTAAAAGTTTGGTCTGCACACATTGATGTTTCTCTCTCTCTTTCTCCCTCCCTTCCCTCTCTAAAAATAAATAAATAAAATCTAAAAAAAAAAGCTTGGCCTGAAATTAATTATATAATTACTAAAACTGTATATATATGTACATATATATACACATGTGTGTATATATATGTACACATGTATATGTGTGTGTATATATATACACACATATGTATATATATTTCAGTTTTAACTGCATACATATACATATTTCAATAAAGTTACAATATTTTTATGTTGTCAATCCTTTTCCCAGCAATAAGTAATGAGTAAGGTTATATTTTGTGTTTTGCCTATTAAAGTAGGAAAAAAAATTGGGAAATGGGAAAATAAGGAGTAGACATTATCAGGCAGGGGTACTCATGTACCATATTATCACTCAAAAATATGTTTTTATTGCATAATGTAGGGAGGATTCCTAACATGCTATCAAAATTACAGGTAGCCTATAACATTAAAAATACAACATGCTTTAGAATACTTTATAACACTTCTTTTTTGTAATGTAATCCTTATCTAAAGACAAGAAAAACAAGAAATATATTTTTAATTTATTCCTAGTAGGTTTAAATTCCTTCTATCCATGGAAATAATTTTAATATTTGTAAAACTAGTATTTTATCAATATAAATTAAAATTTTCTTAAATCACAATATTTTAAAAATTACTATCACTAGCCTAATCAATAGTTATTGATTCTCATTTTCTACTGAATATTGTGTCTTTAAACATAATGTGACTGAATTGTATTGACTTGCATCATTCATTAACATGTACTGAGTCCCTATAATTTATTTTCTTCAATGACCCCTAAACTGTTATAACCAATTTAAGGCATTACACAATCAAAACTTCTGTTAGTTTCTTGGTACCTCTTATATCTGGAGATAATTTTCATTGTTGATATTAAGGAAATCAGTTAAGAGTGCTAGGCAATATGTATTGATGTCATTTTCCATGTTTCAAATCGTCCAGAATGAACTTAACTTTGTACTTATTATTGACTTCAATATTAATTTGTACAATTATTTGCAAATATGCTACTACTGCTATTTTTGTCTTACATACACCTATCTCCTCAAAATGAGCAAATTCTTTTTAAATCAGTTGCTTTAGTAAAGATATATAGTCAAGATGTAAACATGGCACAATCTTTTAATGTTTAGAATGACTTCAGATTTCTAATGTTTAGAATTATTTTAGATTTAGATATTTTATGTTATCATACAACTTAAGCATAAGATCCATAGCAGTACCAGAATTATTTGTATGTATGTCTGTTGTAAAGCAATAGAATACAATATGTCTCACAAATATCTGACCTATGTCTCTTTCTTTAGATATTATTACTACAATATATCTTGGTCTATATTGGGTTCTTTTGTGTTTATTTATATTCCGTCTCTCTAGTGCATAATATCTATATCCATATCATCTATCTTTCTTTTTAAAAAAAAAAATTTTAGAGAGGGGAAGGGAGAGAGAAAGAGAGAGAGGGAAACATCAATGTGTGGTTGCCTCTCATGTGCCCCCAACTGGGGACCTGAGTTGTGGAGACCCACAACTCAGGCATGTGCCCTAGACTGGGAATCAAACTGGAAACTCAGGTTCACAGGTCAGCACTCAATGCACTGAGCCACACCAGCCAGGGCTCATCTATCTTTCTATTATCTGTGTATCTGTGTCTTGACCTACTGATCTATCTATTTATGTACCTATTTTGCTACCTATATTCTTACTCAAAAAGATAATGCTACCAGCAGTAAGTAATCACAACTGTTTGCTCATATTATATGATCATGTAGAGACCTGTAATTTTATCCTTAAATATAGGGCTACCCTTGTTATGTCATATCTCACCCAAAGCTCATCTTGAAAAAAAAGACAATTGTCAAAATAGCCCCAATATACTTTTGTTTGACTACATTGTAACAACAACAGCAACAACAACAAAGCATTTTGGCTGGAAAACTCTTCTTAGGATTATCAAATATATAACGAAATATTATTTTTGAAAGTATTTTATCAAAAATTACAACATGCACATCCACTTATTTTCCATCAACATATGTTCTGTTAAACAACAACGAGATAAAAGTGAATGTCAAGTCAGTGTAGTAAAGTGTTGCTATCCTTCAAAAAAGAAAAGAAGGGCCATGAAGATATGAAAGGAAATATTACATCTATTATCGTAAATAAAATCTGAAGAATGAAAGAAAAAAGACTAAAAATTAAATATTACATAAAACATTGTGGAAGAAAGGTAAGAGTAGAATAGTGTAGCCAAAAATATTTCCATTTTTTAACAATCAGAGTTTTCAAGAGAAAATCATGAGAATGATGTTATTTTACAGAAAAATATAAGAAAATTTTATTAGTGAGTTTTTAAATAGATTTTCCCTTGAAATTTAATAAACTGTAAAATAACTATAAATATATTTAAAGATTATGTAGTTCCATTATTACAATAAGAGGAAAAACAGAAGAGACCTCACCTTTAGTGTTTTATCTCTAACAGGTAGTTTTTGAATTGTGGAGACATGAACTTATAATGGAAAAGACATTAAACTAGAAGTCTAGATTGGTTTTTCTAATAAACAAAAAGTTTTAGGGAAGACATTTATTGCTCATTCTCAGGTACTATATAGGTAAGATAGAGATGTTTCAGCAAATGATTGCTATTTTTTTCCAATTTTGTGATCCTGCAGAAAAGTTTGGGATGGAACAAAAAAAATGACTACTTATAAAAATTTGGGTATGTTTAAAAATAAGTAAAATATTCATAAACCCATTTTTAATGTAGATACAGTTTATAAGATTATAAGAAACAAAGAAAATATATAGAAGAGTCTGTTGTATAGTTAATTTATGTAATATGAATGGAACTACTAGAAAAGAAATAACATCTAGGAGCCAGAAATGTCTTTTTTGTTTTTGTTTTTGTTTTTGTTTTGTTTTGAAGACATTGAGGATACTAGAAACACAGAACTGGAAACAAAAGGAAATAGTAATGAATATATGATTTTCAACAAATAGAAAACATATGGGATGAGAATTCACTTCTTGAATTGTAATTATTTTGTTTGTCCCAAGAATAATTATCCATTTTCCAAATTTCTTCAGAAGGAAAAATATCTAGTAACACACCACTTTTTATGTGAGAGACAGAAATATGACTTTTTTAACAATCCTAAAAAACACTGTCTCTTATTTATGGATACTACACTAATTCAAATTGTATTGTTGCTCTACAAGGCTACAATGAGATATTTTGTAAAGCATGAGTCTGGGACTAAAAGGTTTCTCATTTCATTTTGGGATACAGATTCATACCAAAGTTGAATGAATCAAAAAACAAATTCTCAAGCAAAGTATTTCAAATACATTTCCATTTAAACCCACAAAAACAGCTTTTATTCAGGTTCTCCAGGGTAATAAAACTTTCCACAGCTGCTGATTAAGAATTGCTTGAAAACATTTCAGCAGCTAAGTACTTTTCTCCTTGTGAGCATCAAGTGATTTTCTCAGAGTGATGATATTTAGGTAGATGCATTCATTTTGTTAATTAAATATTTCAAGGGACAACCTATATTAAGCCAAGATATTTTAGACTTTTTCCCAAAGATTTATCACTTTTGATTTTTTAAAAATCAAAATATAATAAATCAGCATTTAATAATTCCAGAAATGCTATTTTACTCTTATAATGGAGTTTAATAACACTAATAAAGTGTTTTAACAGAATACATATTTAAAATCAAACTTCACTACCAATAAATGTAAAAGCCCCTTATTGCACCTGAATTATGATTAATAAAAGTGTTTCTAATTACCAAAAGAGCATTTCCATCTCTAAACATTTGTTTTTCATATTACAAACAGCTATATACAAACTTAGCTTTCTACACAACTTCAGTAGATTACTTATTAAATCCATAAAGAATTCACTGGAATGACATTTAAGACCTTGATGAAAGTGCTGACAATTTAAAGCAAAAAAAAAATGAACAAACAAATAAACAAGCAAACAAGAAAAACAACAGTGCCTCAAAACAACACATGTAGTCTGGAGAAGTGGAGGAAATAATATAACTCTGGGAACAAATATCAGTAATATCTAAGTTGTATGAACATAGAAATTGATAATAATAATACTATACATTTAAATAATAAGGCTTTTGTTTTGAATAAGTATATTTAACCATCGTTAATAGAATGGTCCCTCAAAATTCTTACAAATATGACAAAATTTGAGATTATATGTAGATATATGATTTAAGTGCCTATGGAAATCTCAGACCAAAGTAAGAACAAGACATAGGTTATTTTGTTAGAATTTTAAAATCTTTCTTTATTACTTCTTCATTTGTAGACTTTGTAAATGTTTAGTAAACATTTGGGATTCAGCATGACTACTAATCTCAAGATATACAAGTAACAATATGGACGTTTATATTTTAGTAAGAAGTTATTGATAATATAAAAATCATTAACTATGAATTATTTTACATTAATTATTTATTCATAAAATTTAAGTAACCTAAATATGATAAGAAAAAGTATCAATATTTTTTTAAATTTAGAACAAATAAATATATTGTAAAATTCTTAGGGATTCTTTCTCAGAACTATTAGTTTCAAACCTTCACCAAAAGAAATATCTGAAGATACATTTAATACACTAAGAAAAAAATTAGTTATGGCAAAATATTGAGGTTTATTATTACATGTAAAATTATAGTACTGTAAAATTAGGTGTTGAAATATTTAATAAATAAGGCTATAAATTAATTCAACATGGTATAGTCCTGCTTTAAATAATATAACATATAAAGTATATATTCTAGAATAATTGATAGTATCTGGAAATAAATAAAATGAATTGTTTTGCTATGTTAGAAAATTGCACTTCAGAATGCTTAACGAATGCAAGATGGTATTGGAATTTTACAATCACAGAATGCTCAGTCTAGAGAGCATACTCTATTTCAAAGCGCAAGCAAAAAAACGTTTCTCCTCAAAGTCTAAATTATTTGCATACTTGAGATAAACTTTCAGAAATAGTTTCCTGTGGATAAAAGGAAAATTAAAAAAATTAACTTTTAAAATGAAAGATTTTTGGATTATAATAGTATTATATTCTTTTTACAGTAATTTGGAAAATACAATAAAACATAAAGAAGGAACCAATAATACCAATAGCTCATAACTTTGCTATCTTAAGATCACCAATCTAAGGAGAATTTTATATATGAATGTTTAAATGCAGAACTATATAACTAATTTAGAGATTTTTTTTCATTTTTCATAGTTAGAAATAAATTATTACTGTATACAAGATCAGAGAGTTGTACACATTTTCAAAGAAAGGCATAATTAATTTTCAGAAATATTTGCCATCAGATAAATATGCACATTTTCATTAGTAGTTGGTATGGGTTTAAGGTGTCAGTAAAAGTACTTTACATGTGAATGTGTTCCCCTCAAAACCAGGCACCTGATGAGAAACACACTGGCACAGCCATAGGTTAATAGTCTCCATGCAGTTGGGGGATGAAGACCCATTGACAAACAGCAAATTTGTGTTTTTAGCACTATTGACATACTCCTTGTAGCACACAAATCAATTGTTCGTGCTCCTTGGAAATACAACAAACTGTGTTACTGTTTTTATTGCGGCGCATCACCTTTTTGTCAGGAAGGAAAACTTGGAGGAAGCGATACCCAATTAATAAGGAAAACTTAAAAGGGGATAACGGTTGACACACCCAAGCCATCCCAAAGTCTCAAAAAAGTTTTTCTTAATAACATAGTTTCTATTCTAAACAAATGAGCAAATATTAATCCTTTCATTTTCCAGTCACTGGAAAATGGAGCAGCTTAATTAGAACTAAAGTCTTAATGGTGTCTGACTACTTTAGTGTGTCAGGTGTGCTGGTCACAGAGGAAAACAAAGTTAATGGAGCAAAGAAAGACAGGAGGAAGGCAAACTATCAACAGTTACCAAAAGCCATGATTACAATTTCAATTATTCATCAGCTATATGAGTTCTGAAAGTTCTATTAGCAGATTGGGTAAGACAATATACCCAGATTATATAAGTTTTTATAATCATTCTAATGTATAAAACCTAGTTCTTGTTGAAGGAGAATGTGTAGATCACTGAAGCAGCCAATATAAGCCTGAGAGAATAAGAGAGACATAATCAAATATTCTACAGGCTACAGAGAAATTCACAGGTAAGAGAAAAGCAGATGATTTGAAGTCCAATAACAAGACCCTGGAATAAAAATTTAATTGAACTGCCATATCATGAATTGTCCCTTTTGTGAGTTTCCAACATTAATGGACAAATAACTTACAGTGTGAGCCCTTCCTGCCACTGTCTGCCCATTCATTCAACCTCTTTGAAATAAACATTTGATATCTGTCACTTGAAGTTCAATCACAGCAAAGAAACCCTGCCAAGAAGTACACATGTGAGTAAATTTTTCTCAATTTTGTCTATTTGAATTTAGCTTTCTTTAATACCTATTGTTCTGGGAGTGGGTCCTGAATATTAATCTCCCTCTGTGGCTGGAACTAGAAATGGGATTGTTCAGAGGATGGTTAAGTACTGCCACATTGTGTAGTTGAATTTGAGCTGGACCAGAGTTTCATTGGTGGTGGTGTGTCTGACATTAGGGTGAGGTAGATTCCAGTGTGAACAAGTATGGATAATGTCTAGTAAAGTAGGAGGGAAAGTGAACCTTGCATCTTCTGTATCTGTTACGATCTGAACTCAATGCAATCAGCCATCAGCTTGTGGACTAGAGGTGAACCACAGACTCTCTGGATCTCTGTATGAGCCCATACATGCCTATAAATATTTCCTGAGCATCTCTGTGTCAGCGCAGCTACTTTCCTCACAATAAACCCTTTCTTCAAATGTACTAAAGTACTCTATAGCAAGCAAACAATCTGGATTTTGTGGTCCTTCCAGCAAAGTTGTTGGATTTATTTTTGTCAAAATGTGGACTAGAGTTGTACTCTCCCAGGCATCTTTGCCCCACACTGCAGAAGTCAGTATCATCCTGTTTGCCAGAAGAGGTAGTTCCTGTTCTCTCCAGGAAGCAGTGAATGCTGCTTGCCTGGAGCAAGACTACCTCAGATGTCATCTCAACAGAAACAAGCAAGAGCTACCTCTTCCAGAAAGCTCAGAGTCACTCTAAACCTCGTTTGCTCTTCTGTGTAGTAATAGTGGATGGACTCCCTTTGAAGCAGAAATGATCCATCCACAGGATATACTTATCAAAAGTACACAGCCCCCTACCTGTGAGGAAACTGCTGAGCTCCATAATTTTGAGAGTCTAACATGCTGGATATTTTATAAAATACTAAATTCAATATCACACGACTTTGTGGTACAAAATATTTTCTTGAAGACCAAAATAAAAGTATATGGGGCTAAATTTATCATGATCATATATTATATATAAAGGAGGGTGAAAAAAGTTTTTGTTTCACAACATATTGTCAATTCAAAGCATTTTCTAGATTTTCTCCATTATATAAACCTTCAAAGATACAAATCCATTGTTAGAAATATGATGTTAAATAAAGATGGCAGATTTTCTGAAAATGTGCTTAAATATAAAGATTGGGTTCATGCAGGCTATGTTGACTGCTAGATCCTTCCTCTGCTGGTAGCTTCCCATCAAACCGTAGATGCTTCCAAGTCTTGATGAAGAGACTTGTAGATTTTGAAGTCAAAAGGACATTAAACAGAACAAAAAGGTTAATGTTTCCTGCTATTACTGTGATTGTTTTGTATAATGCTCTGTCAATCATACCTAAAATTAAATTACTTTCTCCACCTCACATCCTAATTTCCAGTCAGAATAGTAACTAGACTGTACTACTTGTATTGGCAAATGTTGATATATGTTACCATCCATTTGCAAATTAGTACTATTTAATTATCCCTCATTATGTAACCTACAAACATTACTTCACTTAATCTTTCCACAATCTTCAGGAATAGTATTATTATCTACATTTTATAGATAAAGAAATGGAGACTCATTGGGTTTAGTATTCCTAAGATCACACAGTCAGTAAACATCAGGGTCAAAATTTTAGCCCAAGTGTGCCTGACAGCAAAGGCTAAACACTTTTTCCCATTAAAACATATTAAATCTAATATTTCACGCAGAAACTTTTTTACTGACTTGTCTCCTAGAGCAAGGGACATAAAGGAAAGAATAAACAAATGGGACCTCATCAAAATTAAAAGCTTTTGCACAGCTAAGGAAAACAGTATCAAAATAAAAAGAGAACCAACTGTATGGGGAAACATATTTGCCAATGATACCTCAGACAAGGGTTTAATCTCCAAAATATATAAAGAACTTACACGACTCCACTCTAAGAAGACAAGTAACCCAATTAAAAAATGGGCAAAGGACTTGAACAGACACTTCTCCAAGGAGGACATACAGAAAATCCAAAGACATATGAAGCGATGCTCAATATCGCTAGCCATCAGAGAGATGCAGATTAAAACCACAATGAGATACCACTTCACACCAGTCAGAATGGCCATCATAAACAAAGCAACAAACAACAAGTGTTGGAGAGGATGTGGAGAAACGGGGTCCCTAGTGCACTGTTGGTGGGACTGCAGACTGGTACAACCACTATGGAAAGCAGTATGGAACTTCCTCAGAAAACTAAAAATGGATCTGCCTTTTGACCCAACAATTCCATTGCTGGGACTCTATCCTAAGAACACTAAAACACCAATACAAAAGAACCTTTGCACCCCGATGTTCATAGCAGCACAATTTACAATAGCTAGGTGCTGGAAGCAATCTAGATACCCATCAGTAAATGAATGGATCAAAAAACTATGGTACATTTACACAATGGAATTCTATGCAGCAGAAAGAAAGAAGGAGCTCATACCCTTTGCAACAGCATGGATGGAGCTGGAAAGCATTATGCTAAGTGAAACAAGCCAGGCAGTGAAAGACAAATACCACATGATATCACCTTTAACAGGAATCTAAACAACAAAACAAAACAAAACAAAACTAGCAAAATATAACCAAAGACACTGAAATAGGGGATAGTATGACAGTGGCCAGAGGGGAGAGAAGAGGGAATTTCAGGGGGGAATGGGTAGGGATTACAGGAACAAATTTGGAGGACACATGGACAAAAACTAGGGGTGGGGGGTAATGGGGGGAAGGGAGGAGGGTTGGGTGGGTGGGCTGGAATGGGAGTAGGGGGGAGAAAACTGTACTTGAACAATGATTAAAATAAAAAAAAACATATTAAATCTAGCCTTGTTGTTAGAAATGATCTTGAACTGCAAATGTGAATAATTCCTATTCAGATTGCACTTTCCTGGGTCCTTCCATTCTTCTTAGAATAATCAGTCTAACCATTTGCTTGGAATAATCAACAAACTATTTCCCTATCCTCTATGAATACCTGCAAATAAATTACATAATCTTTCTCATATTTTTGGTGCCCAAGTGACCAATTTTGCTAGGCATGAGACTGCAATGATGGAATAGTTGTAATTATAATTACATGTTCAGTATCTAATGCGAAATGTCAACAATTAATTTATGTCTATATACTTATTACTTTTTCCTTGAATAAAAGAAAGTATTGCTGTTGTACTTATAGATGCAGAAAAGAATATTGCAGATTTTTATGTCAGTATGAAAATGTATTCATTAAGTCATTCATTAAATACTTTATGAGCATGTACTGCTCTATGGCTTACATTGGAGGATATGGCAAAGCACAAATACTCTTGTCTCATGGAATAACACCATAATGGGAAAAACAGACTATAAACAAGTAAATTTGTTATATTTATGTGTGTATATATAAAATATATATTTTATATATTATGTGTGTATATATACATGACTTTTTATATATGTATATATTATATGGATGCATATAGTTTCAATTACAAAAAGTGCTTCAAGGAAACATAAAGTGGTAATATGAAAAGTAAATGTTATTTTAGATATTGCAGAATCAGAATACAAATACAATGTTGAAGAATACCAGTACAATATTTAATCACTGGCCATTAGAAGGCATGGCTGTTCTTTCCTCTTTCTGAGTAAAAGGCAGTAAAATATTTCAGTTCACAAAAAATGAACCAATGACAATCTGTATAATACATTTTGCAAGCTTTATATTAGATTTTCCCATGAATGAAAAGCTATAGCTTTTATATTTGTAAATTTAATGTTGAAGACCTTGAGTAAAAATTCTAAATCTGTCTGAGAAACAATTATACCTAGGAGCTAGAATATCTCTGCTGTACCATTTTATTTCATCAGCTTACATTAAAAAAACAATTTTATGAAGATACTAAGCATTATTATGCAATTAAGATTGGTTGTAAAACCAGTTTTAATCTATTTTTTCCAGGCCTTATTTCCCTATTTATGATAAAGTTCAAAGACATTAAGTTTAGATTATTAAATTTTAATACTGGAACCAAGTCTACACAGTAAAGAAGTGAGTGGCATTGGCAAAACAAAGCAAAACAAAGACACATAAGGAAAAGAAAACCTATTGTGTAAAATTCCTCTTGTAAAAAAAACCAAATTGATCCTTCAAATTAAATATTTAATTTAATATTTACTTCTTATATCTTCTAATAAATTTAGTTTTAGAAGGTTGTGTAGAATGCTATTATTTAAATTATTTTTCTTCTTGGTAGTTTTATTGTGATGAATAGAAACAACAATCATGTTTTTGGAGGAAGTTTAAAGGTACAGAAAACCTTGATAATTTAGAAATTTGGCTTTGAGTTTCACCTGAATTTATCTTCAAGAATGCACAATGTCTAATACCTTAAACATACCATCTCTTGAACAAAACACCACTTTACATCAAAGTAAAAGAATATGTAAATAATATCAAAGCAGGAAATTTCTTGTTTTGATCAGCATCAATGAGCATTAAGTAATCCTTTCCACATTCTTGCCAAACTCAGAAAAATGAACCTCCACTCATACAATGCCAAGACTAGTCCAAAATTTGAGACTTGGTCAATCTCATATTCAAATCCTAAGCAGACAGAACCCTACTTAGTTTATGAGACCTGACAGGAACCCTGCTGGAGGAGTGAAGGCTGCAGGCATTGTATACACTTAGCCACAGGCCACAGAATAAACACAGACAACATGACAGTTCACGAACTGAAAAGCCATTCACTATTTTTTTAAATTTAAATTCTTTTATTGTTGTTCAGTTACAGTTGTCTGCATTTCCCTGCCCACCACTGCCCCCCACCCCAGCCAAACCCACATCCTTTCCTTGCTTCCACCCTCCCCTTTGGTTTTATCTATGTGTCCTTTATAGTAGTTCCTGAAAGCCCTTCTCCCCACTGTCTCCTGGGCTTCCCCTCTGACTATTGTTAGATTGTTCTTAATTTCAATGACTCTGGTTATATTTTATTTGCTTTTTTTCTTTTATTGATTATGTTTCAGTTAAAGCCATTCACTCTTTTTGAGACAAGGAGATACTGGGAGTGGAAACTTCATTTTGGACACACATCTAGTAACTACTGTAATTATTTGCATAGTAATGCTTTTTCTTGATAAGTATCCTTAAAGACATTCTGTGTGTGTGCATTAATGCACATATGAAAAAACTGTCCCATTTATAAATGGAAGTGGCAATTCAGAAACTAATTCATAACAGTCTTAAAATTAAAGCTAGATTTGGAGCTTTATAAATTCAGTGACTAATTAAAATTTCAATTTGATATAAAAATATTTGAGTTATAAAACAAATGAATATTTAAGAATTAAGAATGCTTAAAAATTATAACAAGAATAGAAAGAAATGTGAGTGTTCAAAATCTAAAATGTGCTGTAATGTAAATCTTTAGGACCCATTTTACACAACATCTAGATAATGCTAGTGCACTTGAGTGTTTCCATCCAATTTGGGAATTGGAACATAGAAGCATAAACAAATACTTACAGGAGAGCTTTCATATTACATAAGAATAAAGTAGACATGATTTGCAGTATATGATTCATTGTCAACTGAATGGCTTAAGTAGCACATTACAAAATTTGAATTCAGAGCAATGTGAAGCTCTGAATTAGTATTGGAACTACATTGATTTTATAAGGCTAAATGAAGCCACGCCTGACACTTTCTCAACATGAATTTCTGAGTGTCTGGTCCCCATTCACCATTTGAATCATGAATTACAGTACCTCTTACCTAATACAACTTCCTGGTTCTGGAAGTCTCTCATTTCATCCAAATCAATACAGGGTCTTCTGACTTACTGAGGTGTCAATTCTCTTGAGCCTTACTTTCTCCTTTTTAAAAATATATTTTTAAAGATCTTATTTATTTATTTATTTTAGACAGAGGGGAAGACAGGGAGAAAGAGAGGGTATGGTTGCCTCTTGCATGTCCCCTACTGAGGACCTGACCCAGCCCACATGACCCACACATGTGCCCTGACTGGGAATCAAACCAGTGACCCTTTGATTTGCAGGCTGGTGCTCAATCCACTGAGCCACACCAGCCAGGGCCTTACTTTCTTCTTGTGGTTGGAACTCCACCTGTCTTCTTCACTATGCATGTCCAAGTTAGATTTCATGCTTCCTCACTACAACATTCTCCTGTCAAATCCTTACCCTCACTGCCTTGTTGTACTGCTATCAAAAACAACAAAATGGCAACAATCTGATGAAATCCCAACTCTACATCAATTCAAATTCCTTTTATTCACTGATTGCTGCTAGACAAAAGTACACAACCATGTAGATTAATAATACAATGAATTTTTCACTCTAACCTCATATGAGCGAACAGCCCAACCTGACAATTTTTTTTCATGTTTCCCAATTTGCTCTTTCATGTTTGCCACAGCAACTATTTCAAAGCTTATTCAACTGCCTTTAAATCTCCAATCTCACTATCTCTAATGTTTTCTGCTACAATTTTCCTCTTAGCAGACAACCTCACCTCTCATTTCTCCAAAAGAAGATAATATATTTCTTAATTCCCTTAACTGGTTGACACCACACAAGAAGACTTACTTGCACTTACACCATTCTTTCCTCCCTCCTCCCATCACTTTGGAAAACTGTGCCCCCAGTGCCTAATATTAAGCATTCCATCTAATTCTGGATCAACCCTCTCTCTTGCTCCTGGACCTCTATAAATGATTATGTTTCTTTCCTTTATTTTTCTCTTCCTCTTTACCGGCTCAGTCTGTGAGCATCAAACATATGCAAATCTTTCATATTCTGAAAGTTATCCACCTACTTGTATAAAGAGCTTTTGTTTATATTTGTATAGGTTCTATCTACAAATGAAGTTATTTATGCATGTGTAGGTTCATATGCACAGAAGTCTTCTTTTTTCTCTATAGGGAATGTTATGTACCAATCCTGATTTCATAAGTATGAGGTCCAAAAGGTTTTATAATATCATTTGGCAAATAATTAAGTAACAAAAACTTTAAAGGAAGATATATTACTTTCTGTTATAAAACCATGAATATTTTCCTTTTCTGATTTTCAATTACATTTAAACTAAACTTACTTTGTGATTCTACGTTATGTTAATTATTTTGTTTTCACTTGATTCTACATAAATATAGCTACTTTGTTATTACTAAATAAAACTGAAGAAGGAGGATGAGGTATCAAAGCTATTTTCCCTAATAGCTTTGAAATTTTCTGTGAGTTAATGGTAACCTTGGATACCCTCTATGTTCTTACAGACTCTGGACTTTAGTGCAGCGCCAGATTCTTAGCATTAATTGTTCAGTGACCATAAATTCCATGTTGACTAACCAAAGTTTTGTCATCTTTAATCTGCCATAACTATGCACATTAGACTGAAATCCACACTTAGGCACTCTATAATAAAAATGCAGGAAAACAATGACAAATCTTCAAATCAGTTGGAATAGAAAGGTTAGATGACTGGCAAAAGTGAGCATTTAGACAGCCACATTCTCAGCCACAATACTGAAGACAAAGCCAGTGCATTGATAGCGTCAATGTGCAGAAGAATAAAACTAGCAGCTTAAAATTTTATGTCTAGAGTAATATACTTAAAGAAAAAAGATGAAATAAAGACATGTTCAGATAAACAATAACTGAGAAATCTGGATGCAAGAAAAACATCATCAAAAAATTTTTTAAAGGTGTACTTAGAAGAAAAGCAAATGCAGGAAGGAAAAAAAGATCAAAGAAAGTAAAAAATACATGGGTAAAGATCAATAAATACTTAATGCACAAAATAGTGGTAATACTTTTCAAAATAAAAAAGATGACACTAAAAACATGACAATAATAACCTGTAATTAAGAGGTGGATACATTTAATAAATGAGTTAAAATATTCTAAGCATATTTATTATCTCTGAGGATAACAAAGCTGCTGATTAACTTTAGATATTGATAAATTAAGTATGTATGTTTTAAATTCTAGGGGAACTATTATATAAATAAAATAAAAAATATAACTTGAAAATTAGTAGAAGTGGTAAGAGGAAAGTAAAAAATATACAGGGTTGGGCATAAGTAGTTTTACAGTTAGTATAGGAAAGAGAGTTCATTCTTGTATTTATTAATTAATTATTGTATTACTCTCCATACAAACAACTGTAAAACTACTTTTTCCCACCTTATATATACTAACAATCCAAAATAGGTAAGAAAGGAGAGAAAAGAAACCTAGGATATGAAAGACAAATAGAATATACAAAATAGAATGTACAAGATGGTAGACTTAAACCTAAATGTAGTAAATACATTTCATATAAATATGTAAAATGTTCTAGCTTGAGGGCATAAATCATCAAATTTGCATCCAATAATCAATTATATACTTTTTATAAAAATTATATGTGGGGACAAAAAGAAACCGAAAAGTTGAAAGTAAGAGAACAGTACAAAGAAATGCCATCCATCTCCATAGTAACAGAAAGGAAGCTGGTTTAGCTCCATGAATGGCAGACAACATACTTATTAAGAGAGAATGCATTATTAGAAGTAGAAGTCTTAACAATAATAATTTAAAAATTTTCTTTACCTAAACTATTAAGAAATGAAAAGTTCAGATCTCAAAATATTTCAGATGTTTAAAACAGTGAGATATTATTAGTAGCTTTATACCAATACATCTAGACAAGAAGAATTGTAAAATCTGACTTTTATTTATCTATCATGAAAAAATAGAATCAATAGCAAAAAATAAATAAATTGCCACAAAGAAAAATCTAGGCTCGGTTGGCTTCATTAGGGTAATCAATCAAACATTTACAAAAGAAATTCTTCCAGTTTTATATATCTCATAGAGAATAGAAAAATAGAAGACCACTTCCACCATATTTTATAAGGCCAATGGAGCCTTTGTTCAAAATCTAATGGGTAATTAAAGAACAAAACCAAACAAACAACAACAAAAAAGAAAAACATAACTGGGACTTAGATCTCTCACCTGCTAGTTCTGTTCAGCATTTCCTAGTCTGTATTGCCCTTTTCACAAGTCACTTATAAACTGTCATTGTATAAATATTTCCTCCATGTTCAAAAGTGAGAATAGATTAGCCTAGTCTCAGGCTTTAACACAATGTTAATTGAAAGGACAGTGTTGAGACTTGCTGTAACTGATTGATAGTACTGAGTTTCACCCTGGGAAGAATTCACAGATGGCCAGGGATCTGGTCAGCAGAGATTGTTCACAGTTTCTTTACTTGGTCAGATGGTGGCTATTGAGATTCATCATCTTATTCCTACTCCAAAGATGTCTGTTAAGTAATTGAGAATTAGCAAGGCCCCTTTCCAACAATGATATCAGGGCACACTCATGGGAACTTACACTATTTGACTTTGCACAAGAGAAACCTTATTTGTCTGCAGATACAATCCCTTTGAGCACAATGATTCAGGCCAAAAACATTGGAGAAAGAAGTACAAATGACAATATACTGCACTATTCATTTTTTTATGAACATCCAGGCCAGGAAAATCTACCTGGGTTCTCAAGAGAAGAAATAGGAATGCTGAGACATTCTAGATGATGGGAACGTTCTCTAACTTGATCTCAGTGGTGGTCACATTGATAAATGTAACAAGTGGGAAGCCATTGTACACTTAAAATTGTATTGTATTTAAATTAAGTCTCAGTTAAAACAAATAAGCATGGTACTATATGAAAGAGTGAAATTGTAATAATTTCTTTCTCCAAATATTAAAAAGAAATTCCAGATAGACAAAAGGCTTCAATACAAAAGGAAGAATTAGAAAGCCTTTGGGATATATCTGAGAATAATATCTTTTTGACTCTGGCAGTAGGGGATGATTTCTTGAATAAAGCTAAATGGTAATGATCATAAGGACAGAAATTCATGATTCTGCTAAATTTAATGGTATTTTGAATAAAATGAAAATAAAGTACACAGAGAGGAAACTATTTATGGCATAGTTAAATAACAAAAGACTAATATTCAAAATATATTATATTTCCTAGAATCAATTATAAAAAGAAGGGAACTCAACAGAAAATGGCCAGAAAACTTGAACAGGCAATTAACTAAAAATAAATCTAAAGAGAGCCAAAAGTTATAGGGAAATATGACATAATATTTTTATAATCAGGAACATAAACATTGAAACCATCAGGATATATCATTGTATATTCAATAACTTAATAAAATTTTAAAAGTCTGAGAAAAACCAAGATCTGGTGAGAACTTTAGGCAGTGAGAACTCATTTACTTACTGGTGATATGCAAATTGACAAATCTCTAAGAAAGTGGCTTTAAGGTTACCTGATAAAGTTCAAGGTATACTTGCTTATATCACAGCAATTCTACTTCAGGATACAAAACCTACAGATACACGCACAAGTACAGGAGTATATATACCCAAGATACATGTCCAAGAATATTCATAACTGCATTGCTTATAATAGCTTAAATGTGGAAACAGACCACAGTAGAGTGACAATTCACACAGTAGAAGACAACATGGCATCGATATAAATAAATAAAGTACAACTACATGCAACAACAAGAATGAATAATACAAAATATTGAACAAAGAAGCAAGAAAAAATATATGCTATACTGACACTGTTATTAAGTTAAAATATTTGGCAAAACTCAATTGTGTCATAAGAATACACATACAGGTGATGAGATGATATCTAAAACTAAATAAATGAGTATCATAAAATTCAGATTAATTAGTTATACCCCTCAGAACAGAGGTTGGGAATGAAATATATGGGGTATTTAGAATGCTTGATATGTTCCATTTCTTGACCATAGTAGTAGTTGTCTCCTTTAATATGAATCACTAAACTATCCTTACGTTTTATGCAGTTATCTATTTGACATGTTTCCCTATAAAACAATAATTAAAAACACATTAAGATAGTTTTAACTCCTCTAGTGTAAATTTACCAAGAGGTTTTTATTACTGATTAGAACAACTCCTAACTTCATTTTGTCTTAGTTTCTCTGCATCCTACACTGCAGAGAAACTAACATCTGCATTGGAAAGAAACTCCTCTTGATTGGCCTCTTAACTCTTAATGTAGCAACTTCATGCAGTTAGAAATTTATACTTATGAACTTTGTATGCACATTCAGTTACCTTGGATTTTCCCCCACCGCAAACATATTAAAATGGCAAATTCAAACTACAGAAATAATTTCTCCAAGGGCTTTTATATTTCTCCTTGAGAAAGTTATTGTCCCAGTAGTTCGTGAAACATCCTTTATTGTGCTCAGCTTCTTCTTACATGTGATCTGAAGTATATAACAAGAACTCATTTCCTGCAAGCCATTTTCTACTTATGTATGACACATATAGAAGTTGAAATACTGAAATGTCACAGGTTTGTAGAAGAATTTCATTCTTACTATACGAAATGTCCCTAAGCTCTTATTCTGATATTGTGCATATTAAAACCAAATAGCTATGCTTGTATAAATATTAAATTCATTACTTTATAAAATTATTATAATGAATGAAAAATTATGCTAGTTCCCTAGGAAACCATCAGATTATCTTTCTTCCTTTAAATTATTCTAAGGCAAAAATAGAATCATTGATTAATACTTCTGGTAAGCATGTAAGGTCATTTAAATGCCAAATTCTCCCTCTTTCTTGTCTTTCAGACTACAATAGGGCCTGTAATGGATACTGTGATCATACCATATGAAGACAAACAAAATCATAACTACTACAGGAAAAGCATATTCATCAATGTTTCTGGTCTTACTTTGCGAATGCCTCGACCAAGCTCTTCTCCGTAGTTGGTTCCAAGAATTTCAAAGTGGACATTGGGATTGCCTCCATTGTCTCCAAATTCCAGCTCTCCAGTCAACCCACTAACTCCACCCTAAAGGAGAGAGAAGATACTGATGTAAGATTTGAGAAAAAGTAAAATAGTAATAAAGCATTAGAAAGTTCTAGGAGCACAATTTCCATCTGTAAAATATATATTACTTCAAGTATGCAATTATAAACAGGCTATTTTTTTCTTAGTAAGTGCACAACATAAATAGGAGAGCAATTGAATGTACTCTTGAGAATCACCTAGTCCAAACTCATCCACTTCACAGACTAGAATATTTAGACCCAATTAATCAAATGTTTACAATAACTGACATCATTTTACAGCTGAGACTAAATTGCAGGTACGATGTTTGCCACCATACCTTCTGACATGCATGGATCCATCAGTCATAAAACAAGATGCTTCTGGAGAGCATGAAATCTACTCAGAGACATGTTTTGACAGTATTCTTTCTCCAGCACAATGCCATTCTAATTTGATCTAAAATTACATCTGGGATTCTTAAAAGGCACAGTTTATAATTTATTAGAGGATTATTTTTCCTCCTTCTATAAATATCTTTTCTAAATTAAAAAAATAAAGCTAAATTGAGCTTGAAATCTGTTTTTGCTCTTAAACAGTAGTGCTGGCTGTTGAGATTCACTGGGAATTTCCAAACTTCATATCTCATTCAACATGACAGATGTTCATTTCCCCAACAGATGGTAATGTAGGTCATACTTCTCTCTTTCTTGTTTACCATTTTTTTCTCAGTTTAGTGTATCAGCCTTCATATTATTTAGAATTTTACAAGTAAAAATCATATTCTGAGTCACTTCTTTATTACAATATTTCTAACTTAGAATTTTGACCTGACAATCACATTTATCTGTCCAACCTACCTCAGTTTGTAAATTGCTTTAAGCATCATCTCTATGATGTTGATAATTAAATATATGGACAGATCCTGATTTATGGTTGGCTTCTGATTTTTTTTCAACTTTGCAAGGGTGCAGAAGCAACACGCATCTGGTAGAAACCACACTTCAAATTTTGAATTTTGATCTTTCCCCTCTGGGCTAGTGACATGTGGTTTGACACTCTCATATTGCTGGTCAGCCGCAGGGAGCGCAGATCCCAGTTAGCCAAGCACTCCAAATGGTAAACAACAAGTACTCTACAGTGTTCTCGATTACCAGTGATTTTTGGATATTGTGTGCTGAACACATTAGGATAAGTTAGGCTAATCTGTTATTGTTGGTAAGTTAGGTGTATTAAATTCATCTTCGACAACCAATACTTTCAACTTACAATAGGTTTATTGGGTCATAATCATCATAAGTCATGGAGTATCTGTACCTCATTTGCCACAACCTCTAACTGAACTTCTAGTATTTTTCAGCAGATATTATAATGCTGTATTTCCTACTGCATATCTGCGTAGCAGCCCATTGCATGATACTAAGTTCATAACAGGCATTCAGTAAAACCACTGCTTACTCATTACTTTCAATGTTTAATCTATTTCATTTTTGCAACAATTATAATCAATAAAACTGATCCTCAATAATTATTTCCTAATAAGCTAGCTTCTCTTTTATTATCCAGTTATACTAGTAACAGACATGTTGAATTTGATATGTCTGTGCTTGTCTCATATATGTTTTAACAGTCAATATCATGAATTTTGGCATCAGACTTCCCAGATTTGACCCATGGTATCTGTGTAAACCTGGCTAAGCCATCTAATTTCTCTATGCCTCGATTTCTGTCTCTGTTTTTTTTTTTAATCTTTTTTTAAAGACTTTATTTATTTATTTTTAGAGAGGGAAGGGAGGGAGAAAGAGAGAGAGAGAGAGAGAGAGAGAGAGAGAGAGGGAGAGAGATCAATGTGCGGTTGCTGGGGGTTATGGCCTGCAACCCAGCCATGTACCCTGGCTGGGAATCGAACCTGGGACACTTTGGTTCCCAGCCCGCGCTCAATCCACTGAGCTACGCCAGCCAGGGCTTCTGTCTCTGTTAAATGGCATTATTATAAAATAATAGCATCTACCCCAGAAGCCTGTTATGAGTTTTATAATGTATATAAAGAATAGAGTGTTTGATAAATTGTAGAAATTTAATTACAGTCGCTATCTACATGATTTTTCCATTCTATAATTTTGAAGAACTTCAAGTTCTGCTAAAAATTGTAGGCATGCTCTTTTTTTTTCAACTCATGCTTATTAGGGTGGCAAAATTTCATAATATGCTTGAATATTCACAAGGCTTTGGAAAATGATTTTACAAATTTTGCCTCAATTACATTTCATTGATTACTATTTGGATAGAAAAGAGCTAAAGCATCTTGTCTATGATCTATTCAGTCTTTTTACAAGTCAATTTGATCCTACATGTTCTCTCGGTACTAATATTTCAAGGAATTCAATTATTCCTTAAAATTTTAAAAATCAGGATAAGTGCAGTGGATCTTATTATGATTAATATCACCAAATGGCAAATACTGTGGGAGTTTGACCAACAAATATAGTGTATATTACTACATTTAAATTTAAACCACTGGTGTTCAGTAATCTTTTTATAAGAGCTTATATTTTCCTCAATCATACTTCAGTAATATCCCCAATAATATCATAATCTTAAATTTTTTGTTGTAGCGCTTTATTTCTATGAAAAAGAGGAAAAATATTGCATATCAGTATGATTGCTTCATTGCTATATGTCAGTAATTTCTAAACTTTTGAACATTACACTGCCTGGTACTGTATTATTATGATTCCCAACCAATACTCATATGACCACTCCAGGCCAATGTCTTTATACCCTAGCTTATATCTTGTACTGAGCATCTTAGTCTACTTCCATTACACAAGGTAAATACCCGTAAGTCAGGGTACCTGATGGAGTTCACTGTGGCCTCCACTTACTCTTACCCTGTTCATCTTTTTGACTCTGTAAGTCATCTTCTTTTTGCTATATTCTTAATTAGCTATTAGTATCTGTAATCAGTAAACCCTTCCCCAAAATATTCACATGCTTTTGACCTTTTTTTTTCATTTATCTTCATTTCAACCTTGGAAACAGAGACTAGGTAAAAATGTGTGCTGGCCAGGTAGTAACGACAGTCCTTGTCTTTGTGTATGTGTAGTCATGGCTTTTATCTCTTGATCATATAGCAGATTCTAAATGAAATAAGCTGCTGACACATTGATAGTATGAGTAACATATACAAATAATTTTTAAATGGGCTTTAAATTGACAGTAAAAATTGGCACCAGAGCAAGCCTTTATCAAAGTACCACATAAAATTGGCTTGGATTTCATCCTACCTACTCTGTATAGAAATACCAGTGAGCATCAAACATAGAAAGCATTAGAGAAGAAAAAATTAAAAGAGTAGAACCAAAGGTTGGTAATAATTTACCACTGGAAAACCAGTTTCTGAAAGGAAACAAATTATTGTTCCCCAGTGAAAGGATAAGTTGGAAAAAAGAAAAAATGCATTACTAAAAATTTATTTCACTTTGTTTATGAAGCTGAAGAATTTTTTCTCTGTGCTTGAATCTGCATAATAACTTAAAGATTCTTTTTGAAGATCATATGGAACATCAAATATTTTTGACACTCATATAATTTCCTTATATACATTCTTAGTTTCCTTGCCACCTGCAGACATGATTGGTAACCAAGGACACCCTGTTAAATAAACATGAGCCCAGCAAAGCAGTGAACATATTGAGACAAGGCAGGCTCAGTGGCGTGTCCTGATGCCTCATGCTTCATATGTTAATTTCAGGTAGGAAAAGTGCCTGCCAAAAGGAAAATACTACATTTTCTATTTATAAAAGAAATGTAATGGATAGATAAACACTAAGATACAGGATGTAAAGTAAAAAATTTAAAAAAAAACAACTTGTGTGAAATGCTTAGGAAAATTTGAGTTTCCATATAACATTTACATGTGCAAATAGATATAGACTTACATATTTACATATACACTCAAATATTCATTCACAATGAGACTTGAAGCAAACCGATTGGTAAATGGGAGGTGACTAGCATATCGATCGTACTATTTCCATCTTAGGAAAGAAGAAACTGAGGCCCACAACTAGTTTCTTGAGGAAACTGAACTAAAACCTTCATTGTGTGCCTCATACTTTTTCCTCTAGATTACATAAACTGTATGTCCAACATAACATATGTACATCATGGTGAGTTATTTTAAAATGTATGCTGAACTAAACTAAACTTATACCATTTTACCCACTTTATGATTCAAATGGCCTTGAACATGGAGTGTATATTGATGAGTCCACAAGAGGACTATTCCAAAGGCAAACTGCTTTTCTTAAAAGCACTTGTGGCAGCAAGTTTATTTGCACACATTTGTAAAAAGTCCAGCTTACATTTCCAAGTCAGTACTGTTTCTGGCAAATCAGATTATGTTTTCCTAAATTCTCTCTCTCCTTCAGGTTTATCAATTCTAAATGGTATACAGTGATCTACATGAAAAGTAAAGTAATATGTTTTCATTCCTTGGGTATACAAATTTAACAACATCAGGACCTGCAACTTTTGAGAGTTATTTTTGTTGAAGTCAGAAACCATTTTCTTCTTCTTCCTTACATATTCACCTTGAATTACCAAATCTTATTTCAATAACCTAAATACCTCCTAAAGACATTTACTTCTGTCCCTCACCATGACACACACCATTGCCTAAGCGTCCTCTGCATTGGAGCCTCAGCCTCTTAACTGGTGTTTTCCCATCCAGTCTGTCCTGGTCCAATGGCAGCTGCAGAAGGGATTCTCCACTTGGCAGCCACTGGTAATCTTTTGTTTAAAATACCTCAGTGGCTCTTAACCTCAAATAAAATTTAGAAACTTTTAACATCATTTACAAAACCCTTCATGATCTTTTCACTACCTAGTCTTTGACCTGGTAAGGGATGAAGGCCCTACTCTGTCTCTATTCTAGCCACCTTGGTCTCATTTCAGATGTTTAATGTGACAGGCTTCCTTTCCTGTGAACCTGCTAACATTTAATACCCTGCACCAAACATTCTTCCTTTCCCATTTCTGGAATACTCCTGTATTTTTTTGTCTCCTGGCTAATGTCAACTCATCTTAAACATTTTCACTTATCTGCCACTCTAATGCCTAAGTAGGTCCTCCAGTCATATATTTCCAGAACAGGTGGTGTTTCCTCTTTTGTAGGAGTGATCACACTTGTAATTATTTTTGATATTTCTATTTTGCTTCCTTACTCTGTGATCTAACAGTATAGCATATGGTAGTATTCAATAAATATTAGTTGAATAAATTTATTGCCATAGAAGAGTTACAGTAATTTCAATATTTTTGTCATTTTAAAGATTACTTTTAGATATCAACATGTATCAAGATATCTCTTTTTGATATATCTATCAAAATGTTTCAATATGAGAAAATATATTAGTACTAAAAGATATGAGATCTTGCCACAAATATTTTTATATTATAGTTTCCCACATTCAGTACTGAAAATGGTTACCACAAAGGATTTAACAAGAAATGATCAGTTAAGACAATGTGGAAGTCTTTGATTTAAGGATCTATCAAATTTTTTTATTCAAGGATCTATCAAATCTTGATTAGTTACTTGTGTAGAATACATAGAAAATGTCACTGTTTTTATATGTAATCACATATTTTGAGTATAACATTTTTATTAGTTTTATTTTTAATCATCAAACAAAAGCTGTAAGCATATTCTTTCTAAAACTCAGCTGATGGTGTCAGACCCTTAAACTCAAAAAAAAAAATTAGCATCTTTCATTTACCTAGAAAATAAACTCCTTTCCTCAATCTCTTTCCACTCCAAACTATTTTCTCCATGAGTTCTGTGAATTCTAGTAGTTTAATCCATCTTTGTCATTCTCCAGATTTTATCCCAAAAGATATGTCAACTACAGTAGTCCTACCACTGGAAATATGTTCTTCTCCATAGCTTTACACATCTCAAACCTGTTCATTTCCACATTTGCATTGAGATGCTATCACTTCCATGTAATTTTTTCTCTAATCTATTTTCTCTGTTTTGGGTCAGGTTCCTCTGGAAACAGCTTGAAATGGAGATTTGTGTGCAGGAGGGTTATTTGAAGTGCTCTGAGAAAAGTACCTGCAAAGGAGTGAGAACAGAGGGATTGGGCAGAGGGAGGGGGAAAATGCAATGCAAATACAACAGCAGCTCAGGTGATCCCACTGGCCAGTCTCTGATCACTTTCCAAATGGAGGCAAGGGACTCGGGCCTTTCTCGTTTTGCATTGATCAGTCATTGGGTGCAGGCTTTCCCAGAAAGGATGTAGAGCAGCTCCCTTCTGCCCTGCACAGTTCCTAGTCAGTGTTTCAGCTGTGCACCCTCCTGAGAAAGAATGCCTCAGCCATGAAGTGGGATCTGAGTGAGTGCCACTGCACACTGCAGTATGCTCTTTTCTAAGGTTCCACAGGATCTTATTTTTTACCACATTTGGGCCTTTGTTGCCTCTCCTTAGAGTATTACTTTTTGTATATTTAGCCGATATTTACTACTAGGCTCTAAATTCCTTTTCGGGTAATCACATACGAGAACTTGAATAATACATTCCACAAGCTAGGCATTTGATAAATATGTGTTAAGAGAGTGACGAATACATGAGTGAACAAAGCGTACTCTTGGGAACCACTTCAATATTAACAGCAGTAAAAAATAGCAAATGATTGCCATGCAATCATAGAACAAGTCTGTAAATAAAAATAAGATACTCATGTGGCATGGTGTAATATAATACTCTTCCACAATCCGTAAGAAAGATGGCAGACCTGCATGGATTAAACTGATATCAAAACCAGAAAAGTGGTTTTCAAACTGTGGTTTGAGACACTCTTATGGTGGTAACCATGGAGATCCCTTCCTTCTCTCTTCCAGAGCTTTCAGCTTTCATCTGTTTTATTTATTTTATTTAAAAGATGCAAATGCTTGTTGTAGGGTGCATACAATAGCACCATCAAATTTAAAGTATATAATATGAAAACTCCAAAATACAAATTATAATTAAATGTAGCTTCTCATATTAAACCGGAGAATGCATATATGTACAAATAAAGTTTTTGCCACAAAAGTTTTTAAAAATGTAGTCAGCACCTTTGAAATACAGGATCTGGCAGAAGTTAAGGCTTGCTTGAGTGTGGTTGGTAGGGTAGTAATATGGGTGTAATAATTTATAGTTTTAATTTGAACATCTCACCTAAAATGTCATGTGGTATGCTTGAGTGTGATATTGTTATGTAACAGAATTACATGCTTATGATTTAATAAAAAGGGGGTGTTATTTGTGCCAGACCCTGTAGTTCTCTTGCAGCCTCATCAATGTTCACTCCACCTTCAGAGCACTTGAAAAAGCCATATTATAACTAAGGCACTGTTTATATAATATTAGCACTAGAGCTTATTATACCCCTATCTTTTGGTTCATATATATTTTCATTAGCCAAATATGTTTCACAGTAGTGAAGTGTTTACTTCTGCCGTGAACAATGAAAGGGGAAAATGGTATGATATACAGAACTGGAAGCCAGAAAACTTGGCATTGAAATCTAATTTGCTGTTTCACCAAATTATGATAAGTCATTTAAGTTTTGTGAGGTTTGGTTTTCTCTGCCTTATAACTGGGGGAAATAAATAGGATTACTCTTATTTTACCTTGGTACTCTAAAATTGTGTAAGTTGCTAATAAGCAGAAAAAGTTAAGTATAAAATATAATAAAACAAAAATAGAATATATATTTATAGAATTTAAAAAAAATCTCTTTTGAAATAAAACCCATAATATACTTAATAGCAAAACAACCTGTGGCATTTTTATTAAACTAAGATGCTCTTTATCACCAAATTATACAAGCTTGGAAGTGGAAGCCAAAGCACTTAACCATAAAAAAGTTTTATTTTCTTACTTTTGAAAATTTTCTCTATCATTAAGTTAGGAAAATGTTTACATATTAGAATAAAGTGCCAGAGGTAACCTAGAACCTAATCATTTCCAATCACTCACTTCTAATCCTGTTGTAGCCATGCAACCAGACTCTTGAAGGAATCACACTGGAGTGCTTGGACGGGGATAAAGACTCTGGCAAAGTCCTATCTCATATACAAAACTCCAACCATATGGCTGACTGCTATTAGAAAGTCTAACACAAAAATCATGAACCACAATGCCATCTTCAAAAGAAAGACTGACATCCTGCTATCTGTATAACACATACAGATTAAGAGCTCTGGTGCCCAAAAAAAAAAAAGGTACTTTATTAAAATTATCTCTACTATGTATTGTAAATTGGCACAGTATTTTTATTTAAAATGTGAAAAAAAGTATTTTTATTTAAAATGTGAAAAAAGTATTTTTATTTAAAACATGAAAAAAGTGAAATACTTTACTAAGACAATTGAACCCAGGTTCGAAAATTTTTGTGGATCCTAATAATGATTTTAAGAATGTTTTTCTATTGATAGCAATGGTAGCAGCTGACTAGCCTGAAGGTTGCCCTTACAAGGGAACAAGTGCAACACCCATGTGCAGATGAGCAGAACACACAGCATTGATCGCTAGAGCTTCAGACCAAGTGAACAGTTTTTCCATCACTGTCAAAAAGTCATCATCAGCCAAGGCATGCAGTGCTTCTTCAAACATATCTTTGGTAACTGCTATGTCAGACTGACCTCTAAGATTTTCAAAAATTGTAATTAGAGCTGTTGTTTTTACCCTTAGATAAAATAAGATTTTTTTCAATGCTTCAGCTGAGTCTTCTTTCCATTTAGAAGAGACGACACTCATTCTTGTAGTAAGAATATAGGCGTCATCCTAGGGGTCAGTAGTAGCAGACAGACTGCATCAGAGCTTCTCAGAGGTGTTTTGCCTCTTCAACATTGATTGCTTCAACTTTGAAAATCTTACTTTTGCATGGGCTTCTGTTAAGCCAATTAATGATTCTCGCTGTCAAGTAAATGCAGCTAACATTAATAATATGTACATACCTTTTCATGAGAGCCTGGCTGATGTCCTGGCTCAGCCAAGGCATGACTGTGCTGTGACTGTGATAATGGAGTCCCTCAGCACTGCCATATCCATGAATTCTCCCCCCATCTGCTCCTGGCCTTGGTAGTACAGAGTCACAATGTCGTGAAACAAAAGCCTCTCACAGGCTTCAAACTGAGGGTCTAGCATGAGGAAGATCAAATTGAACCTTGATAATTAATATGTGTGGTAGTTGAATATTTTCTTTTTGTGTTTTATTTTTAATTTCCAATGGCAATCATCAGTTTCTTCTCTGTATTATGAGTTAGTTTCTGTTTTGTTTGTTCATTTATTTCCTTTTTTAGATTTGACATGTAAGGGAAATCATATGGTTTTTGTCTCTGACTTATTTCACTTAGCATAATACCTTCTAGGTCCATCCATGTTGTTGCAAATGATAACATTTCATTCTTTTATCTGTCCAAGTATATGTATAACCTCTTTTCTTTTTATGTTATATATCACCTCTTCTTTGTCCATTCTTTTTCTTTTTCTTATTTAATCTTTTGATTAGAGCATCTAATTTATTTATCTTTATTTATACTTAAGCAAGTAGTTACTGCCATTTTATTGCTTTCTGATTGTTCTGCAATTCATCTCTGTTCTTTTCTGATTCTGTCACTCTCTTTTCATGTATGCTGATGGATTTCTGTAGCGTTGTTTGGATTCCTTTCTCTCTTTATTTCCTACATCTCTCTCTCTCTCTCTCTCTCTCTCTCTCTGTGTTTGTCATTACCAGGTGCTTTATACATAGCAAGCTGTTTATAGCAGCCTATTTTACATTGATGGCCACTTAAGTCTGAACATATTCTAAAGTCATTACCATTTTTACTGACCCTCCACATTGATGTTTTTGTATTTTTTTACTTCTTTTGTATGTGTGTATTCCTCAGTTTATTATTGTTACACATGATCTTCATAATCTTGGGTTTTAACCATTGTACTAGCTTTAGTGTTAGTTACTGCTTTGGTTTGCCTTTGTCAGTGAGAATTTTTTCTTTCTGATATTTTCTTATTAACATTTTTTACTTATTTTTCTTTTTCTTAAAGAAGCCCCTTTAACATTTTTTGCAATGCTGGTTTGCTGGTGATGAACTTCAGGTTTTTCTTGTCCAGAAATCTCTATATATCTCCTTTGATCTTAAATGATAACCTTGCTGGGTAGAGCAATCTTGGTTGTAGGTCCTTGCTCTTCATCACTTTGAATACTTTCTGCCAGTCCCTCCTGGCCCGAAATGTTTTTGTTGAGAAATCAGCTGACAGTCTTATGGGAGCTCCCCTGTAGGTAACTAACTTCTTTTCTTTTGCTGCCTTTAAGTTTCTTTCTCTGTCTTTAACCTTTGGATTTTAACTATGATGTGTCTAAGTATGGACCTCTTTGTGTTTATCTCTGTGCTTCCTGGACTTTCCCCAGATTAGGGAAGTTTTCGGTCATTATTTGTTCAGATAGAGTTTTAAGCCCTTGCTCTTGATTTCTCTTTCTGGTACCACTATTATGCGAATGATGTTATGCTTGATGTTGTCCCAGAGGCTCCTTAAACTAGCCTCATTTTTTTATTCTTTATTGTTCTTTTTGCTATTCTAATTGAATGTGTTCTGCTACCTTGTCTCCAAAGCGCTGATTTAATCCTCTGCTTCATTTAATCTGATATTGATTCCCTGTAATGTATTATTCATTTCAGTTATTGTATTCTTCATTTCTTACTTGTTCTTTTTTATGTTTTCTATCTCCTTTTTTGTTTCCTCTCTTTGTTGAAGTTTTCACTGAGATCATCTATTCTTCCCCTGAGTTCATTGAGCATCCCTATAACCAGTGTTTTGACTCTGCATCTGCTAGATTGTTAGCCTCTATTTTGTTTAGTTCCTTTTCTAGAGTTTTGTTCTATTACTTTATTTGGGATATGTTTCTTTGTCTCCTTATTTTGGCTGCTTCTCTGTGTTTGTTTTTATGTAGGTACATCAGCTATGTCTTCTAGCCTTGGCAAAGTAGACTTATATAGGAGGTATCCTATGTGGCCTAATGGAACAGTCTCCCTGCTTTTCACCTATGAGCTGAGAGCTCCAACAATATACCTTGTGTGGGTTGTGCATACTCTCCTTTTGTAGTTGATCCTTGATTACAGCTAGCATGTCAGTGGGTGGGATTGACCCTCAGGTTCACTGGCTATGAGGACTAGCTATGACTTCAACAGACAAGCTGTTGTTCAGAGACTGACCCACAGAGTAGGATTCACTTCAGCAGGACTGTGGTGCTTGCCAAATTCACCCTTTGGGTATGTTGTTTGTGGCACTAATTGGGTGGTGCTCTACTGTGACCTGTAGCTGGCCACCAGGAGTGTTCATTTGGGGGTCTCTTGGGAGGGGTTCTAATGTACGCCAAACTCAGCTGCTGCCTGTGACCAGCCCTGGGCACCTGGTTAGACCTACATGGTGACCTGTGATTGGCAGCTGCCTGCAATGGACTTAGAGGATCCTAGGAGTGGCTATGCTGTGAACTGAGGGTGGCTGCCACTAGTGCCAGGAATGGAGTCACTCAGCAAGAGGTACAGGGCACATGGAGACAAGCAGCTGCTTGCTTTATTTTCTTTTTTAGATGCCACGTGTAAGTGAAATCATATTTGTGATTTGGGTTGTGAACCTTTAAATGGTTTGAGGAAAGTCCATAGCATGATCTCAGGTTAGCCACTTGTGCGAGTTAGTCTCTGAAAGAGGTTTGGACTTGGATTCATGACAGTGTGCACACACACATACACATACACACACACCAATATACATACTCAAAAGTCTGTGAAAGTGTAGTAGTAAATAAAATGAAATATTTATGAAGAAACTCTGACTCTTTACTGAGGACTCTTTACTGACTCTTTACTATAAAGATGACTACATGGACAGATACTATGTCCACAGATAGGAAGACCCAGTATCTTAAAATTATTGTCTCAAAAATATTCTATAAAATCTACATAAATAACAATGGGTTGGGGGTACTGATGATATCTGGAAGAAATAAACATTTGAGAATTAACCTCTAATTTTTGAAAACAGAAGAGAAATGTGGAGACACCTATTCCACCAATTCAAAAAATAAATTATAAAGCTTCAACATAAGAGTGCCTTGGAAACCATTACCTCCCTCTTTACTGGACATTTATAGTACTTAGGTCAACTGCATTGCTTTTTAAACTCTTTTTCCTCATCTTCCCAATTAGAATATAAGTAATTGAAGGACAGATAGTTCTTCAAATTCTTTGCCTTCTTGCAGTAGCACACAGGTTTTGTAAAATACATATAGCATGCTCTTAAGTTAGGCATTCAGTGGGGATGGTTACTTGAATGTAATTAAGAATTTTATCACTAGAATATTCCCATCCCAATAAAGAGCCTGACTTCATTCATGAGGTTGGTGCCAACTTCTTTCCAAGCTTTGCATTCCCTTTCCCTGTGACTCCACAACTGGACAAGATTAAGAATGCTCATCCTGAACCTCCTTCTTGACACCCACAGGAAATTTAAGCCTCACAAATCTCCAGACCAAGTAAATGGTAACTTTTTTTAGTTCCAGCCCCTAGCCCTTATAAAGGCCCAGCCCATTCCCTCTGCTTGGCTCAAGCCAGACTGGGCCTTCTAGGGCCCACCCTGCTCTTCCCCCAAGCCCCTGTGTGAGCAGCACATTTTCCCTCAGATGCTCTCTGTGTGGAGTATTATCAGCCTCAGTACATGCACAGGATCACCAAAATGCTCATATGAGGCAAAGCAGTATAACTGGGTGGGGGGTGGGGTGGGGAGGAGCCATTTTTTAAGGTCATTTTGAAATGGGAGACAAAAAATAATAAATTGAACACTTGCAATCATGTGTATAACTCAAACTTAGGTTTATGAATACATAGAATGGATATATTCCTTTAAAAAGCCTTACTGGGCTGAGAGCTCACAGGGACAAATATGCAAATATACCTCTAAAATAAAGTTTCATAGTTATTGTGTTATATCATTGTTTTGATTATACATTTTGTAACAGAAACACTATATATATTGAATAGCTCCAGGAGATACACCTCATTTAGTGGTGTCTTTCTTTTCCTCCTACTGATACTCTCACTAATTATGTGTCACTTAAGCCACCTCCCAAACTATTTTTCTGTCTTTGAGACAGCTTCAGGAAAATGAATATACTCAAGTTCTGCATCCTAGCCAAACCATGAATTAATAAATTGGTAGGAACAGAATCATGTTGAACAACCTCTCTTGGATCCATTACCTGCCAATTCTCTGCACAGATAGGGAGATTTTGGCAATACCTTGAGTTTAAATTTGATTTACACATTTTCAGTTTTAAAAATATTTACCTGCCAATATATTTGATACATTTAATTCTCCAGCACTTCTATTGATAAGAACCTAAATCTCATTAAACTTATTCTTTTGCAAAGAGGAAGCAGTACCAAAAGAAAGATACAAGCTAATCTCCATTTGAAACATTTCTTTCTTCCACTTCCTGGTTTTTGTACTTCTAGTTCACTTTTAATGCTAAAGTTTTAGATTTTTCTTTGAGTTTTTAAAATACATTCGTATTTCATTTGACTAGCTTTTTCTCTTTTTGTTTCAGGAAAGGCAAACATGTGCAGAAAGAGAAAAGAGAGGTAAAATAAAGAACATAAACTCCCAAATGGCTGTCTCCTCTGTGTAAAGGTACTAGAGAAATTTGTTTGTTTTATTAATCATTTCATTTTAAATCTAAGAAGCTGTGCGAGACAAATAGAAAATGCCAGCAAGGATGACATGACAAAGAGGCTAATAAACTGCAGAGTGCTCATACTATTGAGAGGAGCTGAACAACATAAACTGCCTCCTGGGAATGGAACAGGTAGCTCAGCCAAAGCAGGTCACAGCCAGGCTAGTGAAGAAAAACAATGCCAAGAAAAATAATGCCATCAGCACCAAACAGTTTACAAATGCTGCAAATCATTATGCAAATTATGAATTATACCTTTATTATAACATAAATTAAAGGTCATTACATCTGAGGCCTTAACCATGTAGCCCCTGAACGAAAAAACAGAGAAACCTAGTGCTCAGGCTCCATTTTTTCTGCTGATGGTGCAGTGTAAAGAAAAAAAAATTCACACTTTGTGACAGGCACCAAACTAATTTTAACATTTCTAACTCTAATGATATAACCAAAGCAATTTAAAAATATTTCAACTAAGTGGATTGAGCGCGGGCTGGGAACCAAAGTGTCCCAGGTTCGATTCCCAGCCAGGGTACATTCCTGGGTTGCAGGCCAGAACCCCCAGCAACCGCACATTGATGTTTCTCTCTCTTTCTTTCTCTTTCTCCCTCTCTCTCTCTCTCTCTCTCTCTCTCTCTATGTCTCTCTCTCTCTCTATCTCTCTCTATCTCTCTCTCTCTCTCTCTCTCTCCCCCTTCCCTCTCTAAAAATAAATAAATAAAATCTTAAAAAAATATTTCAACCATTAACTTTCTATCTGCATAAAATTTATGTTACAAATAAAAAAGAGTACCCTATTTTATATATGTGTGACTTTGTGACCCTTTACTTTTAATATTTCATTTCTCCATTACACTGTTTTGTGTTTTGATTCGGCAGCATATGAGATGGAAAATTCTTCTAAAAGATAATCATCAAAAAATGATCCATTGTATCTTCTTTACAGAAACCTAGGATGAGTAATGCACTAGTCAGAAGTTACCTTCTTAATGGTCTCCAGCATGGAACGCCCTCCCTGCCAGGGCTTGGAGTTCTTCCTGATGCATGACAGGCTTGCCATGCTATGCCACTTCCGGTCCTCCAGCTTCTTATGGAAAGCATTAGCAAGCAGAAGCACTGTGTCATATATGTACAGGTTTGAAATCTGAAAAAGACATGGCATAGTAATTAGAATCACCAACACCAGCCATCAAGAACATGGAGGAAATCATCAGCTCAGCTGCCTCCACTCATGTCATAGATGGCTGATTTGCCTGGTTATTTATTAAGCAGAAGGGTTTTTTGTTTGTTTTGTTTTGTTTTGTTTTCATTTCTCAGGCTGTTTTGCCATTGAGAATGAAGTCTTGTCTGTATGCTTCGATAGCTTTTTCAGCTTAGTTAGGTGTGAAAGAAAAGATAAAAAAGAGAAGTTTCAACAGAGGCAAGGCTGTTTGTGTCAGACCTTAGAAAATCACTGGCCCTTATTTCATTCTCAGGGGGTAAGACCTAAGGGCTTAAGACTGGGAGAACAAACTGAATAATACATTTTCTGCTTATTCAGATGGAGAAATATCAACTCGATCTTACATACAAGATGAGTGTTACAGGTGTATAAAAAAGGAAGCAGCTATCTGTGTGAACGTTTATGTCTATGGGGATTCGGTAATGAAAGATGAGGAGAAACAGCACCATTCATAAACATTACATTGATCAAGAATCTACACAAAATTATGCAGGTATACGCATGCACTGCAATTCATGATCATTACACATACCATACACTACTAACTTTGTGAATATGTGTTTATAACTAAAGCTTTCTTTTTCTATGGCAACTATATTATTATCTTCCTTCTATGTACATTGAAAGAGAAATTATAAAAATGTTTGCTAAGAGCTATTGCACTCTTATAGCTAACTCTTGCCAGTATTGCTATCCCTACCATCGATTACTGAAGGTGTCCATTTTTTCAAATAAATTAGAAATTATTTAGAAAACATAATCACCAAGAGATATCCAATGTCAATAAAAACTGTTAAATATTATAGCCTCTCTGAAGAAAAAATCAAATATAAAATAAAAAATGAGACATCAATGTAACTATGAAAATTAAATCTACCTTAAAGCATTTAAATTATCTTAGAAACATTAAAGTGTCTTAGCACTTTTTTTCCACACAAAAACAAAGGGGATTGTATATTGATTGCCCTTTGCTTATAACCATGAAGTAATCTTATGAAATTATCTTCCTCCATCACAGAATAGTATTAAGTTCAACTATTAGAACAGTAAGAGTTTGATGCTATTGAACAACTGTTAATAAGCATTTCCTAACTGCCTTGTGGGTTTTCCTTCATTAAAGATTTGGTAAATCTTTAATCATTTGTGTTTTTAAGCATTACTTTATATGTGTAATACTTATGGAATGTAGTCCTTTCTTTAAAGAGATATCAAATACTCTTATGCACTGTGTGAAATACTAGCTTGTTCTTTATAAGGAAATATGAGGTGAGGCTATTCCCCCCTCCCCTCCAGTCTGACACCCCACCTACCCATCACCCTGCTAGATAATTACTAGAGAGACTGGGAGCAGGGAGGGGAAGATGTGGGAGGGGCTTTGGCCAAAATCTACAATAAATGAAGAGTGAGACTTGAAGTTAGATGTAGTTGATGAAACAAAATTTAGTCTTAATTAGACTGTGGAGATCCAAAAGGAAATCCTAGAAGAATATGAAGGATGAATAGTCTGTATCCAAAAATCCAGGACAAATCTTTCGATTATCTCTCAATAATTTTCAATAATCTGGCTTTTCCTAACCTCTCCTAGCTTCATGCCTCAAATTTGCTTGCTCTAATCTCTCTAGTTTTAATTTGCTTCTTCCTCTGACTAATTGCTTCAAGTGTGTATACGAGATTACAGTGGATTCATTCTTTGATGTCTTTTTATCTTTCTCCAACTAGTTAATTTCCTCTAAAACTCAATTCCTAGGCATCAAGGTAGGTGATTTTTACTCTAACAACTATCAGAATGCTCCCCACTCCGGGGCTCATTCGGCAGTTTTGTAAATCTCCTGTAACATTCAGTGCATATATCTATTGAAACATATAATGCTAAGATATTTTTATATCTGCTTTTAACACTAGAATATGAGTTCCTTCTGGACAGGGGCTCGTATTGTATACATTTTTCTTCTTTTTACTTTTGTTTCTTTTATTCTTTATTTCCTATTGACTTAGCCTGGAACTTAGTAGATAATCTGTTTTTTTGATAAATAGGTTTTTAAAAGAATGGGGAAAAAAAGAATGTCAAGTTTAACATAAGATAGGTTTGATAGAAGTTAAGAAGTGAGAAACTTAACACCTTACACACCTGTGGCACGGTTGCTTTTGCACACCTCAAGGTCTGTACTTTGAGCATCCATGCTGGTTTTAAAGGTGAGTGCTTCCCACTGAATATGCGACAGGTGCTATCATCAAATGACTGCCTCTGCTCATTTGCCCACATTCCAGGTGGCAGGATCAAAAGGGTGTGATGACATTCTCTGGGCTTTTAATTACCCCTTCTTTCTCAGGTAAGTGCATATTCTCTTTGAGGTTCATGCTCATTCCTATGTCACACTTTATAGCCATCATCCCTGACCTCCTGGTCACTCATGAGGTCTTGGACTTCTCCCTCACAATGATCCCAAACTACCTCCTAGCATTAAAAAGATATTTGATGATCTTTTACTACAGATGGTCTTTACTTCTCTTCTGGCTACAACCAATATAAGTGACTATTCACTAGACACAAACACATACCTCCTCTAATATCTTTTTTTAAATCTTCACTTGATAATATGTTTATTGATTTTAGAGAGAGAAAGGGGAGAGAGAGAGAACAAACATCAACGTGAGAGAAGCATGGATAGGTTGCCTCCCATATGTGCTCTGACCGTGGATCAAACCCACAACCTAGGTATGTGCCTGGACCCAGCATCAAGCTTGCAACCTTTTGGTGTATGGGACAACCAACTGAGCTATCCAACCAGGGCTCTAATACTTGTATCTTAAACACCAGTGTTCCGCCATCAGACCAATCGTTTTTCTTCACCTTACTGTCACTACACACCTTTTTTAACCTCAGTGAATCACCAGTACCCACTTTGTCTACATGACAACCTTCCTTGGACACCATCTGTCACTTGCTCTGAAATATCTTCTTTACTTAAATCATTCATCATGTGGTATAATTTCTAGACTGTTCATCTCAGCTCTTTTGCTCTTTCCTTTTCTTCCATTTCAATGTTTCTGTTCAAAGTTTAATACTCAGAACTGACACATTATTGCAGATATGATCTGACTAGGAGAAGAATAAGGTCTATTTCTCTTTATCTTAGCAAAACGCTTCTGACATAGAGACTGAGATTACATTAGAAAGGTTTGGAGCACATATGACTTGTGCTGTGCTCATAACAAATCTAACTTCATCTTAACAGCCTTCAAAAGGTGTCAGACAAGGTCCCATCCACCTAGACTTCCTATAATTGATTTTGCACCTATACTTGATATCCGTGAAATTTCAACTTTTAGGCTTATTATTCAGTATAAATTAACAACTTGGATCTTGATTATATAGTATAAGTTTTCTCTTCTAGCTCTATGTCATTTACAAATTTGATAGGCATATTTTATTCATGTAGTGATAAAGATTTTAAAAAATATTAGGACCAAGAATACAATCTCCTGGATGACCATAGTGAGTTCCTTGCACTTCAGTGTAGAATACTGATTGATCAGTGTGGTTCCAGTATTCCTCTAGTTCCACACTTCTCAAACAGAGGGTTGTAAAAGGCTTGGTGATGACTTGTAGATAACAGGAAGTATTCAAAGCTACAGAATATATCAGAGCCATGTCGGAGGCATATAAATTTTGCTCGAATATTTGGGAAAAAATAACTAAGTAATTTAGCTGGTAAATCATTTGAAATAATTCATGTGTTATAACTTTTGAAGATAACAATGAGACTTTAACATATTTTGAACTCTTTAAAAAAACTGAGGCCAAAGTGTTTACTATCTTCTGTTTTTAGGAGTCTTTGGTCAAAATGTTTGACTGACATTAATCTATCTAAATTTTTTAATGTCTTTCCATAAGGATTTCATAAGAAAATTTGTCACACTACATAAAAATAAATATATAATAAATTTATGACATTATCACAACCTAAAAGTATATTAAATAGGACTTAGTTTGGCAGTGCTCATTGTTTGGCAAGGATTACTGTCTTATTTAATGTTCCCTAAATCATGTATGTAATTATATATTCTATAAATTATGTAATATTAATTTTAGTATATTAAACTCTAATTATCAGGACCTTTTTGCCTCCTGTTTAAAATTTGGGACATTATACAATTGTCTTCTTGTACTTGAATTCTCTTCCCAAGTAGTTCTCTAGCATTTCTAAATTATAATATTGTGATCATATCCACTTGTTTATCTATTGTTCCCAGCAATTAGTTTTGAAGCCTTATCTCCAAGCCACTGTTTTTTCGAAAACAGTGATTGCTTTTCTAAATGACTTTTATTTTAATCTTCCAAATTGAAGACAATTTTTCTTAGAGAAAACAGGAGCGAAAAGATTTAACTATTTCTATTTTCTCTCCATTAGCAGCCAAGCTAAACTTAATTTCACCAAGCATTAAGCCCTTTCCCTTTTTGTCTTATATATTGCTAGAAACTCTGTTTCTAGCTAAAAGGTGTCTTTAACATTCATTTTGCAACATCAGCTAATCCTTGATTTTACTTTTTCTGACATTAATGTAAAGAGTTAGGAAACTAGTGTTTGATTCCTTCTAATCTCACTTTTTTCCATGTATATTAAAATATGTAACAGCCAAGAGATTTCTACATGGGCCCATTGTACCTTGTTCTTCTCTGTTGCATTGATTATTGTAATTTCATGTTGGGTTTTTATTTTTAGAGCTGACTTGAGTCATACTATCAAATCTTTATTTTTTCTGAGTTACCCTTAATTGTACCCTGCTGATCAAAGTGTCTGCGATCATATTTAGCTGCACTATTTTATTAATGGGCTCCAAGCTGGGAAGGTTACTTCTCCTAACTGCCCCCTCCCAAATTTTTGGTATTTTTCTTGTTGCTTTCTTTAACTTTAGTGAGATAACATTTTCACCAAGGCAACTTTTATACCAAATGCTCTGCTTTTGGTGGAACATTTTAAATTCAAGTTGTTCTTTTATATTAATTATTTAGTCAAATTTTATTACACATAAAAAGGAAGTTAATATGTAATAAATCTTCAAAGAAAAGCAACTGTCTTGGTTTCTTTCATCTGTGGGTTTGTGGGGGGTAAGATGAAGGTGTAGGGCAGGAGGTAGTGCTTTGTCTACATCCTTAATTCATCAGACAAGTCTGGGAATATAAAGATAGATAAAACATTTGTTTCCTTGATTTCATGAAATCTTTAATATTTTAAAATTTTCTGAATCAAAATTTATGTTTTTCTACATTTAAAATTCTATCATTTCCATATTAATTATATTCATGACCAATTAATATGGAAAGCTGGATCATTATAAGCATATTAATAAGATTAGCATTAAAACTTAAACAGGTCTTGTTTAGGCTTCAGAGTGACTTATTTTGACCATTGGTTTCTCCTTAATTACATTCAAATCCATAAATATTCACAAAGTTGCAAAAGCACTATGATAGGTATGATTGGGAAAATAAAGATAGACCAGTACTTTGTGGGAGTTTATGATGCCAGGTCCTAGAGGGAACCTCGTCTAAAAGAGCTTAAAATCTAGTAGGAAACAGAAAGTGCTATGGACAATGATCTGCAAGTCAGCTGCCTGGTAAATACGTGCAGCTCATTACCATGGTAGTAAACTTGAAGAAATAGTTGGGTACTTAGTAACTCACCTAAAAAATTAATCTAAAAATAACTGAAGAGGGGGAAACTACAGATTTAACATTCAAAAGAAGAAGGGATTTTGCAAAATTATCTTATTTATCTAGTATTATTGGGGAAGAACTAGTTCTAATAGGGTTATCTTTCCAAAATGTTCAAACTGAACATCTCTAAATACTAAAGCATTTTTAATATTAAACATTTTGAAGGAACAGTTTTCTGAAATAGATATTTTTCTGACTTCTGAAGTTGGCCATGACTTTAATCTGTGTTAATATCTCAGGGCCACTGTTAATATACTAACTAACATGCTTGCAGTATACTACAGTGATACCCTCAGGAACTGTGTCATGACACAGAGTTGTTTTCACAGGAAAATTCTTTCACTGAAAAGATATTTGAATTAGATTATCTGACTGATTTTTTTTCTCCTGTCTCTTGCCTTGCTAGAGAGTGCTCCTTATGACTCCCTACTGTTGTTCCCGCATTGGCCTTTTGTAACATCCCCTTCACACTGACATATTGAGATCTCCTGCACAAAGAAAAATAAAACCAAAAAGTCTGATAAGATTTTTCTGAAGAGAAAAATCATAGGCTCTGGGAGAGTATTTAAAGGGCATTTTTATGAGTAAGCTGCAGGGACTTGGAATTTTCTATTTTGCTGCTCAGAAATTTCATTTATTTATTCCCCAATTTTTTGCTGTATTCTGAATAGTGAACATTACAGCTGTACTCCATCTGAGTTAAATATGGCTATTTAATACCATAGCACTTTTTTACATTTCTAAACAAAATTTTTGTGAAATACTTCAAACTGGACATTAATCTTAAAAAAAATTCTATGTCCTTGTTAGGCAAAAAAATGAAGTCATTTGGAGTATCAATCTCAAATCCCACCATGAGAAATATTATGGCTATATTTACATGCTGAGAAGGAAATAATCTTTACTTATTACATTATTATTAAACAAGTAGATATTTTGCTAAAACAAAGTTAGAAATACCAAAAACACAGATTCCTTGTGCTCTTCTTAAGATACTTCAATTTAATAAATTGCTGGACAAGAGGAACAGCTCAGAAATTGCATATGTATATAATTTTAAATCTAATACAACTCAGAAAACTCTCTCTAAAATTGCCTAACAAAGGATCATTGGAAGAAACACTCTGATGCTAAGAATATACCTCCATATTCTGAGCAAATGGGTCCTTTGGATCACACAATGTTGAAGATATTCGATGATTGCCACGGAAACATCGCTGACTTATATTCTGGGGGACTGGGAATGTCTGCCGAATGATAGTCAGCCTTCCAATTGACCTTCTTACAAGTTCTTGTACATCTACATCATTTATTTCCTAGAAGATAAAAAAATGCAAGAATTATAAATACTTTAATACAGTAACAGAAACACAAAATCTATTAATAAGTTGTTATCTGGAAATGCTAAGGAATTATAACTGTAATACACTTGCTTAATGCTTAGCCCTCACCCAAAAGAAAATAACATACATTCATTAAAATGATCAGCTCATTTGTATTTGCTGTCTGTGCTTAAATTATGTAAATGAATACTTAAATAATTCCAAATAGAGCCATTGACTGAAAGATACTTTATTAATAAAAAATTATAATTTATTATGTTGAACACTAGAAAAAATATATGTTGTCTACACATCAAAAAGGTTACAAAATAAGTTGCTATTACAATTCATTATTTATTAATGGATTTCAGGGTACTTTGAGTACCTAGGAAGATAGTTGCAAAGTAAGAGTAATATGTTTTATTTTTAGCAATGAAAAATGAGGCTCTTGTATATGGCAAGTAGAGTGAGCAAGAGGAGATATTTTTAAAGACTTTTCCCAATAATTTCTTAGAACTATTGGTGTTAACCCATACATTTCTCTAGGTTAAAAATAGATTAAACAAAGTGTTCACTAAATATTGAATAAATAAGTTAGTATGTAATTGTGGTTCTAATATAAAGATGAAAAACTATTGATTAATACAGTGTGAACCAGAATGAGTGAATGAAGAAATCCAGTGTCCCTGATCCAAATTAATGTTATTTTGTATGAGTGCTTGCCAAACTCAAAGGTGTTTTATACTTTCTTCTCCATCCCCTCCCAATTCCAGACTGAAGTTTTAGAATTTAACTCAAACATGGATGTAGAAGCAATGAAAATAAAATGTTTTTTATAATATACATCTATTCTAATTAGAATTAGAATAAAAGTGGTCCAAATAAATTTTAGTTTTAAGGCAGTCTTTACTAAAGCAGTTTGTAGTTCATATTCTCCATTGGAACATTTTAAGTCAATAAAGCCTTTGCAATGAACATATTATTTTCAGTAAATTCTTATGGCAACAGAAATAAAAGATTTGACACAAGATAAACTTTAGAATGTAGTGGGTATCAGTTTGGGCTGAAAGAATTATTACAGAGTAATGAAAGACAAAAAGACTATTTACAGATGTAAGTTTTCTTCTTTACTGGACTAATAACAAAGTATTTTGTTTTAGCATATATTAGCTTTAAAATTTATCCCTTATTTATAATCATTATAAAATATAGATTTTCTGAAAATAAAATAACACCTGCCATCGGCTGTATCCAGTAAAATATCCTGGATTTTTGGTTGATTAAGCCTTAATGTACCATAAAATAATGGTTTTCTCAGTTTAAAATGCTGTCTTTTTCCTTTAGTCTGTGTCATTTCACTGGCCACTAAAATCTCTTTCGGGCAAAAAGCAGGTCACTTTTTAATTTTCTGTCACCAGCTCACAAAGATGAATTATACAGTTTCTTTTAACATTATTTTTAGCCTTAACCTTAACAAGAAATATTTCAAAATTAATTAATATTACTATGCACTGTATTTAATTCCATAGTGTGCAGACATTTTCAATTAAGGTGATGAAAATTGTATCACTTTCTCATAATATTAACTAAATTGTGGTCTTTTTTTCTTTAGCAATACTAAGTCTTATAGAGCAGCATTATATCTACCTACCTGCAGCCTTGATAAATAACAGATCAGCACATTAGAATAAAAACTTATATTTATAAGTGCCCATTCTATGTTAGACAAAATACTAACATAACTGTTACCTTATTTTCTGTTAAAAACAACAAGATTCAGGTACTGTTATTCTTACTCTATAAATAAAGAATGGAGAGATTCCAAGCTCTTATTTCTTAATACTCTGTATTTACAGTATTAATTTATAAATGCCATCAAACAAGATACTTTCTAAAGTCATTAATTATGTAAGAAGTCCATATTTATTTATAAAAATTATTTGGATCAATATTCATGAATGATAGCATTTGAAACTATAAAGATACATTATTTCTGCATGTAATAGCTTGATGACTCTATAAGGAATGATAAAGTCATCTATTATGAATCAAAGTCTTCAAGGGGACTATTTCAAACCCACAGAAAATAGAATGATTGCCTTTTACAGATTCCAGAAACTGGAGTTCTTAGGCATCTAAGCAACTAGAGTATATCCAAGGAAGCGTCAATTTGAATTGAATATATTTTGCCTACTATTATTTGAGGAAGGGAAAAGAAAGTAATTTTCTGGGAGGAAAAGAATCTGCCACTCTGAATGAAACTAACAGTCTGTCTCAATAAATTCACTTGCAATTTTAGTTTTGATACATGATTTCAAAGATAGTTTGATAATGATATAAAACTTGATTAGGCAGCTATTTTATATTTACAGAACTTTATTTCTGCATTTCAAAATGTGCATTTAGAAGTGGTAGATGTAATGCTATACATGAACACTGAAAGCCAAGCGAATACTTAATCTACTAAAAGATCCTTTTTAATGAAAAATTCATAAGTAAACTTCTGTATTACAATATTAAGCTATTGTATAATCTATTAGAATCAATATTGTTCTAATGCTCTGAATTTTAAAATGCTTAAACTGTCTGATTTTTTTAAGCATTCATGTGAAGAACTAGTTCACCACTGACTTTCCCAGGCTCCCAATACTACCAAACATTTTCATGTCTATAAAACATACAAAAAGTTCCTGAGTTTTAAAGCATGTGAAGAAGCTGAATTTAAAAATTATTTCTTTTTTACATTCTTTTTATGCAAATGAGTATATTTATAAAAGAGGAATTAACATTACAATAAAAGTGGACAAATATGTTTTAGAGTACCTAATTTTTTTCTGCTTTACTTCTCTAGGAGCAAGGCATACACTCTTTCTGCCCCCCGCTCAAAAATAATCTACATGGATAATCAAAACATATAAAAAATCAAGTCAGTATATCCAAGAAAATATTCCTGTTTACTTCACCATGTTCATTTAATACAGGGTGAGCTCTAAACTGTGTAAGAATGAAAGAAGAAGAAAGCTAAAGTATCTGGTAGGAATACAACTCCACTCAGGAACAGCCACTCCCAAGAAGTAATCTTCCAGAAAAATTGGATCAATCCCAAGTCTTTGTAAGATATCAGCTTTAGGTTTAAATCAATAGAATTCCAGGGAAGAAAAAGCTATCCAAATCCAAAATATCAGATTCTAACATTATATATACACATACTATTGGGTTGGCCAAACATTTCTTTTTTTCCATAAGATGGCTCTAGTAGCACTTAGTTGTCTTTAACTTCATTCAAAACAATTTTGTTATACTGTATTGTAACAGCTGCTACATCAGTGTGTATTTAAAAAAAAACACCTATCAAAGTTAGTGAATTTTTGTGTAGACATTTTAACATTGAAGATGGAGTAAAATATGCAACATTTTGACATATTATGCTTTACTATTTCAAGAAAGGTAAAAACACAACTGAAATATGAAAAAAAGATTAGTACCACATACAGAGAAGGTGCTGTGAATGATTAAATATGTCAAAAGTTTCATGCTGGAGATTTCTCACTAGACGATGGTCCATGGTCAGGTAGAGCAATTGAAGTTGATAGTGATCAAACTGAGGCACTGATTGAGAACATCAATGTTATACCATGCAGAAGATAGCCAGCATACTCAAAATATCCAAATCATTCAATTCATTGGTGAAAATGAAAAAAGTGTCTTTTAGTTTATGGAAAAATTAAATGGGCTTTTTGGCCAACCCAATGTTTCAGAGAAAGAATCTCTCCTTCCTTTCCCCATGCCTTTACCTCTTTTCATCTAGCAGAATTTCTGGTCCATAGTGGGTACCCAAGAAATACCAAATAAATGAATGGCAAGTTTTCACCCAATTATCTTCTAAAGACAGATACCTGAAATTTTAAGTCTAGGCCCTGGGATACTTGAATAACTTTAAAAATTCTGAATAAAGAAGATTTTAATAATTATATTAAGCAGTGTGCCTACTATGTGGTAAAGCTTGAAAAGATTATGTGTTTTATTGCTGTTTTTGCTAATATGTTTATCTTCTTCACACTTTAGCAAAGATGATCCTTTGATACTTCCATAAAATTTAACATTAGTGTGAAATAATTATACCAACATTATGTGGAAATATGGAACAAACCCAGCTGTGGGCTGTACAGCAGCAGGAAAGAGAGCAGAATGACAACTCTCTGCTTTACAGATTAGTAGTGAGCAGTTCAATTAATCACTAAACTAGAAAAAATGAAAAACATCCATTAGAGATACAAGCCTTTTATATCTCAACAACAACAACCTTTCCTTAACAGTGGAACTCAGCAGAGATTACCAGAGGATAGTGACTTAAACTATTTAAATAAGATGTTAGGGCACCAAAGATCAGGTTCAGCATTATCGGGGAATAGAAGGTGCACATAGCATTACACTTCTTGCAGCTCTAAAATGTGTGTGCCTTTCTGTCTGAATTTTGAACTTTTCTAAAATGTAAAGTGGTAGGACATCTGCTCAGAACCCTGAAGGAATGATAATACTTACATGGCAAAGCTGTTCTGAGCTGGATCCACTGATTGTAGCGGGAAGATCAACTACTACATATGATTGATTAAACCATATGAGCTAGCACATGTAATGCAAATTAAAAAATATATTGTTTTCAAATTTCTACATCAGTTTCTATCATGATCTACAATGCCAACTTCGATTTATAGTCTCTCTCTGAAAAAAATATTGATGTAAAAAGATTAAGTAAATGTTTGCAACCCATTTTAAAATTAGCAGTAAAATAGTAGTTACACAAACCAAACTGCGCAGCATATTTTCCAAGTTCAATCAAAATGGGCATTTGCGCCCTGGCCAGGAGGGTCAGTTGGAACAGGAACATGGTCCTGTGCAACAGAAAGGTTATGGGTTCAGTCCTCAGTCAGGGCACATACCTAATTTGTGTGTTCAATCCCTGGTGGGGGAGGCAAACAATCGATGTTTCCCTCACTCTCTCTCTCTCAAATCAATAAACATCCTCAGGTGAAGATTGAAAAATAAAAGATAAATATAAAAAATGGGAATTTGCATATTGTTAAGGTTTATTGCTGTTGTTACTTTGAGAGTTTATTAGCTTCCTAGGAAATTTGAGAAATCCATGTTTTTTCTTTTATGGACACTGGGGTAAATTATGATTCATCCATTATAAATGTGTATACACAGGCTGTACATGAAGTAAAGGTAGTGGGAGTTGAGTTTTCTGAGGCATATTTCAAAGAGAATGAGGTGGCTGAATGAAATCATGTGGAAGTAAAAGTGTTGACTGCAGATATACTGATGATTTGGGTTGGAGGGATGAAAACATGTTTAGTCTCTGAGTTTTAACCCAGTATAGATAAAAATAATCACCTATATATACAATGCGGGCTGTGAACATCAGGGTTTTCAAAAACTAGATTGTATTGACCTGTCCAAAAGAAATGACACCACTACTCAAGGACTAGTAATTGGGCTGTGGATAAAAAGAGATTAAGAGGTTCAGTAATGGTAAAGGAGAGATACAAATAATTATGACAGTAGAAAAACAAGTGTAAGGGTGCAGAAAAAATAATTGAGTTTCTCTATACTGTCTTCTATACTTCCAACTTTCATTGAGTTATTTGCTGGTTAGATTACTTTGTGTGTGTGGATATTTTACTTGCAAAATAGTGGCTCAACTATGGAACATCAATTTAAAGACAGTATTTGCTCTCCTAAGATTTTATGTGATACAACTGGGTAATAACTTGAACAAAATGAGCCATAATGTTTATGAAAGATATACTAAAATATAAACTGTTATTATTTTTCCATGATATTCATCACCAGTGATTTCATGCTAGTCTACTCAGTCAGACTTAATCTGTATAACATAGAGTGACTTCTTCCACGGTACAAATTGACACATAAGTAAGGGGTTGATGGATGACTACTGCAGTTCTGGGGAGCTTTACATGGTTCACAGTTTTAAAATTCAGTATAGTTTTAGAAATCAATTGGATATGGAAAAAAATGATTAATTCAGGGGTCCCTTCTTCAGTCTTATTAAAGAATAGAAGAGAATGGGGATTTCCATTTAACTATTATAAGTATTAACAATCTATGTGTCTGAGGAGGCAGTAACTCACTTTTTTATTCCTAGCCAACCCAACAGAAGCCAACAAGCAACATGACTCCAGGGTGTTTTACATTGGGAAATCAGTCTGATCTATTTCCTCATTAGAAGGTGGGTGTGAGATTGTGACTGTAGAGGAAGAAGATGGGAAAATTCCTGGGCAAGTGGAATGGGGAAACACTGCCCAACAGTCTGAGCAATTTACAGCTAGCTGGTGAATCACAAGACCTTATCTGCCCTAACCAAGGACACTTGAGAGCTAAAGGGTTATACCTCTCTGCCCAAATCAAAGAACACGTGCTTAAATCTCCCTGGTCTGGGAACTAGAGAACAGAGACCCAGTTAATGTCATTTGTGCCAATTAAACCCAAGGACAGATGAAGTCAGTGGAACAAATAACCAAAACCCCAAAACCAGACAGACCCAAGACAAAAGTAAACCAGTATAGCAGACTGAAGAATATTCCTCAAGCCCCATTTGTGCTCATTTGGATACAGCAGCATACTAAAATGCACCTGGAATGCTGATGAATCTTCTGCTGAAACCGTCCCCTAAGATTTCTTACAGAAAAAAGATGAAAGCCCTCAGAACAAAGACTCACTGCGGGCTCCCTCTAGAGCATGACCATGCACCTTCCGGAGCATGAACTTTTTACTTCCTCCTCAACTCTAAGCCTCTCTTTTTCTCTGACTTCCCAGTCAGCAAACAGCATCCCTGCCTTGGCTCATTCCTTTCCTGTAACATTTCTAGGGAGCCAAAGCAGAGCACTGCCTAGGCTCTCTCCTGTTACTTCTTCTACCCTAAGTCATTTGGTTGTTTCACTGTGCCCAGCTTCAGTAAATGTACTCTCAAAATCTCCTGGACTCATGTTGTGAAATCTTTCCTACACAAAGTCAGGAACCCACACACGAGAGGCCAGCCTGAGGCAGACCTGCTCCAGGCTGGTTCCTGTCTGGTAATGAGATAAAAACATGGACTTAGGAGGATTCTCTGTTTTTTAAAAAAATAGTATTCCAGAAAATAATTAAATTAAGAAAACATATTAGAATAAATGGCTGCTATAAGATTAAAGGTGAGGTAGCAGAAATTTCAAATATACAATCTTTATGGAGAATTAATTTAAAAAAGCAAACTAAAGTTTTAGACTGGAAGAGATTGCTTTAAATCTCATTATAACCATTTAATAGTTGTGTAATATTTGGCAAACTTCTCAATATCTTTGAACCTTAGATTCCTTGCAGAAAAATAGAAGTGAAAATATCTAGTTTGAAAAGTTATCCTGCAAGTTAGCTTAGTTTCCCTTCCCCTTTCCCCTGACCTGATATTTAGTCATTCTAGATGGAAATTAAGAGGTATTAGACAATTAGAAGTTACCACAATTTCATTGAAAAGCAAGGCTTTACACCTACATATCACCTGTGGGGATCTCAGAAAAAACAGATCTTGATTTGAAATAAAAATACAATAATAAACCATAAAGTTTGGCCAACCAAAAACAGGCTTGTAAGATAGTTCCAGTATTTTTTCACCGAGCTAAAAAGAACCATGGTGTAGGAAAAACAACTTGAAACTAGAAATCATTTTTCATTTTTCTATGTAAAATCATTTACTCTCTATGAACTTCATTCCCTCAGTGCCTCATAAAATGATGTTTAATACTCAGCAAAATAATCTCCAAGAAAGTGATCTTTGATCTTAAATGTGCTATGCTCACTATTACAGTTCCATGTATTGAGGTGCCGTGTTAAGATTACTAAATATTATCACATTTAATTTGTATTGTGAACTTGTAAAGTAAATGTTATTATAGTTGTTGTACAAGTGGAAAACCTAAGGAACAGGGTGATTATATTATATATCCAAAACAATACAGCTAACCAGTGTGAGAGCCAGTATTGATCTGATCATGCTCACTGGAAAACCAGAATTCTTACTCAGAATGCTATTTTCCCCTTGAAACAAAATTTATTGTTCTATAATTCAATAGTATCTACTAATAAATAATACATTATTTTTATTCGTAAGTAATAGATTTGATTGAATGCTAGGTTTTTTTGAGGACAAATACATGTAATCTCATTATTTGCCTGTGACTGATCTGTTCATTGTCCTTTTGGAATCTGACTGGCAGGTGATAATGGAAAACATATTTCACAAGGCTCTCATATTGTAGTGTACTTTTAATCCTATGTATTGTCTTTACGAAAGTCAAAAACTTTCACCAGGATTTGACAAGTTGTTGAATTTTAAAGCAGTTGTATTCCTTTATGAAAAAAAATCTGTTCCTGTTTATTCACATTCATATGCTGAACTACTTAAGGGGAAGTGGATACAAAAAGTTCTAAAAACAACATTAAAATATAAATGGAATACAAGCACGCCACTGGGAGGAATTCACTTTGCTTACAAAGAGGAACTGTACTTTTTATAAAGATGATCTTCCGAAGCAGGCAGTGTCTTCTAGCGGAAAAGGCTAAAAAATACTCAGTGGGGAAGATATTCCTCATTTATTTTATTCATACAAAGCTCTTTATAATTTAAAAAAATGGCTTATCCTATTTTTACTTAACAGAATCCACTCAGTGAGCTGAACATTTACTTTGTGTTCTGAATTTGATTAGAAATTCAAGACCACAGGACATGCTGTGACTACACATGAAATACAGGACCCAGAGTTGACAATAAGGTTTAGTTGGTTTTACCTCATTTATAATGATCCAGTGACAGTCAAAGGCAACCAAATTAGTCTCCACAACCTAGAACAGAAAACAAACCAGCTATTAGTCAGTATTAATTATGGAAAATAAACCCAACTAAATGGATACACTTGAAGAAGAAGAAGGAGGAGGAGGAGGAGGAGAAGAAAATCATCACATGTTGGAAAGATTGAAGGTGGAAAACTGTTAGCAAAGCACTAAAGGCTTAAGCATTTGTGTTTGGTGTGGAGAGGCATTATAGACTTCCTAAGTTTGAAAATGTAATTCAGTTAAAGGCTAGAAAAACAGGTTTCAACTACAAAAATAATGTAGTAATACCTTATAGTGATTTAATTAAGAGTAAAATTTGAATCACATTTCTTATTCCAAATAACTTTGATAGCATTCTATTATCCACCTAATACAAATCTAAGTACACATGACTCTACAATCTAGTTTAACATTTTTATCTTCTAGTATTTCCCTGTGTATATGCTGGCCATTGTCTTGATAAAGTAAACTGCTCTATGTTCTGAAAAGCTTTGTGTATGTATTCTAAGGATATCCATTTCTTAAATTATCTGAATGTAAAGACCAAAAGCAATAAACATTATATTAGTATTGAGTTATGGGTGGGTAATTTCAGTAGCTTTCAAATTTCCAATAATGTGATAAGGAATAAAACAAATGTAAAAGGAAAAACAAACAATATATTGGAAACAATGTTGGCTGACTAACTTTGGATGAATTGATTCTACATGATCCTTGGCTTAGGCCAAAAAAGTAAGCCTCAAGTGTGTGTGTGTGTGTGTGTGTGTGTGTGCACGTGTGTGTGTGTGTATGTGTGTATATTAAAGGTAGTTTTTGTGTGGGAGTTTCCATTCCAGCCAATCTTATCATACATATTCTAAGACATGTTCTTACGGTTCATACTATGGGGCATTCAGGCATTAATGGACAATCTTTAACCTATAAAACTTAATAATTAAAAAGCTGTTTGGGGAAGAGCATTTATGAAATAAGTGTAAGGTAAGAGTTACAAAGGGAGCTTATTGATAATTTGTCTAGACCATAGAACTTATTTTTCACATTCTCCTTCTTGAAATGAACTGGCAGACAAAAGCATGGATTGTATAGAGTCCAGGTTCAATCTATTTCATCTAAGGTCCAGATTCTACTCACTCAACCACCCTCTTTTGTTTAGAGTTGGCAAGGAAATTGGCTCTCCTCACTCCTGTCTTTGGTTTTCCTCATAAGTACTAAAATGTGAGATACTTAGCAGTATAAATTTGAAACAAGGAAAAATATTAGCACATTACAGCATAAAAAATAAATCCTTTATCACAATTGCACAAGCTCATGGAGCAGGCCCTGCGTCCCACTCTCTGGTGTGATGTTGCTCTAACCTGAAATAAACCTCAGTTCTGTGGAGACATTATTGCACGTTGGGCCAACTTGCAAGAATAATTTAGCCTATCTTATCTAATGTAATCCTTTATTATTAATATCAGCTATGCAATTTCTCTAATCTTGATAAATTTTAATAAAAATACTCATTAGAGAAATTTTAAATGATGTGATTTTATAGAGGTGTGATTTCAAACCCATGCAATAGTTACTGGCTTTTTCATGAATAGTGAATTTTCAGAGCTTTTTTTTCACACACCCATTTTTCTTTGGGGAAGGAAAGCAAATTATACTGGAAAGGCACTTAAACATGAAAAGTTAGATCTATTCTCCCTTTATTATATACCAAAGTATACAGGTATACACCACTAAAACCCATGTGTTAGTGTGACACCATGTTTATAAGAAGCTTTGAAATATTTTATTGCTATGTTGTACACAGAAAGTTAGTGCTTATATTCATTATCTGAGGTACTGTCCACCAAAAGAGGAATATAATTTTCTCATGTCCAGTTTAACACCTAATCCATAACCAGTGAGGTGGCATGAGTTCTCTGAATCTTTACAATTGAATGCTGCCAAAAGTGAGCGATGTGGAGAAGCCACTAATTAAAAAGGTAACTGGCATCTTCTATGAAAGGAGCATTGAGTAAGGGTCATTCAAAAATGACAGGGAGTTCAATAGCCTACTCCTTGGAAACCCAGTAGGTTTTGAGTTCCTTCACTTATATGACTGATGCAGGTATAAGCATACATATAGTCTCCTATACATAATATATACCCATGCCTGTATTAGACATATGGTATACTACTGGTTATATGATATAAAATGTAATGCTGGAGATTATATATATATATATATATAATCTCCAGCATTTATATATCAGAAATATAAAATTACAGTAAAGTTAAAAGAAATGATACAAAAGAATAATAATGTTTATTCTTTTTACATAGCAAATAGAGTTAACAGGCATTCTTAAGAGAGTCTTATTTACATAAAAAAAATATCAGCTACTTCAGTAGATAACAAAGGTCAACTATGTGAATCCCAAATAAATACATCTGTTAAGTTTTATATTTTTTAGTAATATTAACCCCTTTCCACTTGATACACTTCAGCCTAAGTAATACTTCATTGAACTAGAGGTACTACTAACTTGAAGAACTAAATTACTTCCGAATAAAGAATTAAGAAGTGGCCCTGGCTGGCGTAGCTCAGTGGATTGAGTGCGGGCTGCGAACCAAAGTGTCGCAGGTTCGATTCCCAGGGTACATGCCTGGGTTGCAGGCCATAACTCTCAGCAACCGCACATTGATGTTTCCCACTCTCTCTCTCTCTGTCTCCCTCCCTTCCCTCTCTAAAAAATAAATAAATAAATAAAATCGTTAAAAAATTTTTTAAAAAGAATTAAGAAGTAATTATTATAAGACATCTAGAATTTTTTAAAGCATATATTTACCTCCACAGTTATGTTAGAATTCAAACCGGGAAAATTATTTCCTTTTCCCCATCCTCCTTCCCTAAGTAGCATATCTCATATGTCAGTGGTAGATATATTTCAAGCCAATAAAAGAGATTAAACAACTTGAAATTTTTCTTTTTTTTTGTCCAGTGGAAACCGATTTTATGTCTAAGCACATCATTGTTATAGTTGTTTGGTCCAACTCTGTGAATTCTTATAAAAGTTTAGCAAGTTAGTAAACATTAATTGTACTCTTTAACCTACAATTTTTTAAAAAGTGGTTTTCTATGAAATATTAAAGGCCTTAAAAATAATATATATTTTATAATTATGATGATAAGAAACATTGGCCAAAACATCACATTATACTTGGTCTATTAAAAGAAAGTAGCAAGTCAGTATGGAAAAAAAGACACAACTATCCAATAGGAATTCTAGTATGTTTGGCTATCAAAATAACAGGAAGAAAGGGAGTATGAATTTTCCATGGTAATTTACCTATCCTCCTTATTCCATGCTTTATTCTTATTACATGGGTATATATTAGTAATGAGTGATTAGTAACAGAGCATGCTTATTCATGTGGAGTTGCTACCATATTGATAGTCAGTAATGCAGTTACCGCAAATGAGACTACCCACCTCCCAAGAAGCTGAGCTTCCTTTAGGGGAACAGGCAAAAAAGGAGGGGAAAAATCAAGTCTTGTCAGGAAGACAAGCAGTGTGTAAGGACAGATCATCAGTTGCTGGCAAGAAATTTTAGAACTTCTGAATCTTTAGAAAAGTCCAACAATTTGTCACCATGTCTTCCATCATTTGTTTTCAAGTATTTATATTTGCTAAATAGAAGACAATCTGAAGCAAAGAAACTGCCAAAGCATGTACTTCACTGGTAATGATGTGGAACAGTTCCTACAAGCACAGAGGACAATTTAATTGGCTAAACAATAAAGAGCAACATGCTGTTCTTCACTCAACCTTGAGGCTTAACTAAATTAAGCTTGGTCCCTTCGCAGGATGGACTAAATATCACACATTTATGCACAGGTTTCCAGTGCTCTGTGCACCTGCAGCAGCAATGAAATCAGGTGTTTCCTTCCTCCCCTGCCCATTCTAAATTGCCAGGTGAAAACCTATGGGTGTAATGCCTGGGAAAGGGCATCAGCAGTTATTCTGAAGCAACTAGCCAAAGAAATAGTAAAAGCTACTCCTCTCCTGTCCTCTCATCTACTGTAATATTATAGCTTATATCATCAGCATTTCTAAACTGTATTCTTCAGAAAACTACTTCCGCTAAAATTGGTGAGCATCCTGTAGCCAAATAGATTCAGAAATGCCAGGTTAATCAAAGTTAGGTAGATGTCATTGCTGCATTACTCTTTGAAGCTTTAACAGGTTAACACCAATATGAAAATATAATTAACATAAGAGTAATATTAATATGAATTATTATTTCATTTATTATTTTGGGTCATATTATTATCAGACTTATGTGCTGGAGTTCCAAAGTCAGACAGCCAGTGCCTCTATTTTCTTACAGTATGACTTTGAACAAGTGGCCAATCCTGTAAACCTCAGTTTCTTCATGTGTCACTAGGGTTAATGAAAGTACCCACATAAGAGAATCATAACAAAGAACAAATGCAGTAATGGCACATTGTAAATTCTCAATAAATGCCAACTCCTTATATTAACTGTGCTTCATGGAACTCCAGGAGAACATACTTGGAATGTACATATTCCAAATGGATTTGATCATGAAAACCATTTTTCTCATTATAAATTTTATGGGATTGGTACTGTTTAGGAAATATAGACTAGAATCAATGTTAATTTAGTCACATATTCCTAAAAGTTCTAAAAATTTAGTAAAGCACTGTGAAGAGTTTTATAATTTTAAAATCATGATTTTACAATAATCCTACAGAAAGTGCAATTTTCCACAAAACAAGAACAAATGTTGAATTACCATATTTTATGTAAAACCCAAATGCATATGTAATAGTTCTGACCAAATAGTGATAGTAGTTCTCTCCTTTTAGTCTTTTTTCTTCTTTTCTAATGAAACAAAACAAGTCAAAACAAAACCATACCACTATACTCTTCTCCAATAAAGTACAGAAAGGGAATGCATCATGTATAAAGCTTATAATGCATAAATTTTAGCAAGAGATTTATGAATTTATAGTAAAAACTCCACACCCACTTTCCTGAGTGTCATATATGGCTTAACTATAGAGTTCCACTTTAAACAATAACAACAGCAACCCACATGCAATTAAATACTACACTTCTCAGAAATGCAGTGTCAATAAAACACTCCAGCCTTCTTAAGGTATAGTAAAGATCACGTGATTCCATTAATTGCTTGTTTTGTTTGTTTGTTTGTTTGTTTTGTTTAGCTTGTTTTGTTTTCAGATTTTTTTCTCACTAGAACTGAAGCCACAGTACAAGGGGACAGTCGAGTTTTGTGTACATTCCACTTTTAAATCCCAAGTACATCCAGCAGATGGCATCAGCAATCCCTCAAGCTGATATTAGGCAGCCTGGGGATATTCAGAAACAACTGTCTTGCTGCATTCCCCTCAAGCTCAGCATGGATCCCCAACTCTCTTCTGTTCCTGTCCAAGCAGGCACTATCTGCCATCCCACTCTGTGCTTTTTTGCTTTAGAATCTGTGCTCTAATCTACCAGCTGGAAGACCACAAATACACTTTCATCCAAATCCTCTCACCATTACTGCCAAAGTTATTTCATAAACGGATGTGCTAGAATTATTGTTACTGCTGTACAGTTGGGTCTTCCCACACCCCCTGAGAGATGGAAATATGCCACCACTGAGAACTGGCCAACAATATCCAACCTGCTCTGCTTCTTAATGTGGAAAGATGGGCACTAATGTAAGCAAAGAGACTGTGTTCATTCTATGGCATAGACCAACACTCCTGTGTTCCAGATTACTATTGAAAAGAGGTTGAACAGTGATTAAAAGTGAATTTAAGATTGCAGTACTTTGCCTGAGGAGGACACAAATAAAGTTTTGACAATTATTTTTAGTGCAGGGGATCACTCTGTTACTGCTTTAATTCTCAGTGAGTTTCTGCTTGTATTGGGGTTCTTTTAAATGTCTGCTGTAGTGATTAACGGTACCTTATCCCAAAACAATTCCAAAAAGTAGTGTCTCTAGAAGGATCACTCATCCCTTGCTTTGCCTGTTTTTCATGTTCTAATATGTTAACTTTCTTACACAGCTGGGTATTGTTTAAAACATTTATTTTATTTACTTTTTAATAGCTAAATAACACTTGGTAAATTAATTCTTAAGAATAAATGACAAACAAATGAGTATGAGCTCTTACTTGGAGTTTGATCAGGACTTAAAATCATGATTTGAGGGCACATTGGCACTTAGTTGCTAAGACTTATGAAATAATGCTTTCTTGTTAAATTAAAGCAAATAAAAAAAAGGAAAAACCCTTTTCTTATAGTGAAATCCACTGATCACATTGAAATGCAACATACTGGCCCTTCGCATTGGGAACTTTCATGCTTTTGCTTTGTTTCCTTTGATGTCTTCCCTGTCCTCTCTCCTTGGCAAAGCGTTTCTCAAAATTTAAAGTCTGAAGCAAATGTCAGATCTTTTACCTCCTTAATCCAGGCAGTATTGTCCTGACTCTTCTGCTCATTTACCACAGCAAGAAACCTTTATTCCAGCCTTAATTAAATTGGGTTAGTTATGTAACTGGCTGAGGGCCATGTTTGTTTTCTCTCCCCTTATTTCCTCTGCTATAGCTGGACTGGCTTCCTTGCTGGTCCCCCAGCACCCACCTTTACCCTTACTTTGCCTTCTGGATTGCTCTTCCACCCAGGACATTCACAGATCCTTTCCTTAATTTCATTTAGGTCTCTGCATACATGCCTCTTTATTGGGCATGACTTCTATGACCACCTATCCTTGCTCCCCCCGTGCACGCATCCACATGAGGCACACATCCACATGAGACAAACACACACACGCACACTTATTTACTGTTTCTTTCTGTGCACTAGGATGTAAGCTTCACAGAAAAATTACATTTTTAAGCACTCTTCTGTAACCTTAAAATAACCAGTGATATATAGTAGGGTTTTAGTAAAATCTGTTGCTGGGCACAGGCAGATTTTCACTAAATGTTTATTTGTAGAAAAAGATAACTATGTAGCCCTAACAAATGTTTGTACATCTGTGTACATCCCTCCTTCACCTAGGACTAAACCATGTGATAAACATGAGTTGAAAGAAGTCATCAGATGGACTTTAATTCTTAAAAATTAAATGAATAATCAGAGAATGACTCCATTGCATTTTCTCAGTTGAGAAAATCTTGATGATTTATGTGCTAATAAGTATAGAAGTAGCATATTCAAGATCTCCAAAGTCAATGGGAGTAAAAGATAGAAAATTTTAGTGCAACAAAAATTTAAATAAAATTAAAAAAAAAATCTCCAAAGTCAAATACCTCAGAATTTGGAGGCTCTGTGACATTGTAAAAAGAATGTATTTTTTTAGAGTAACTGGGCTTAGGCTCAAATGCCAGCTCTATTGACAGTCAGGTCCATTGCTCACTCTGCATCTCGGTTCCCTGATTATCTGAACAATGCTTTCTTCACAGCTGTAGAGTGAGGACTAAATGATGGATGTATCTAAAGCACCTTTAACATTACAAGTGTTCAAAAATGTGCATCTCTCTTCTCTGACAACCCTGTTTCCCTTCTTCACTCAATTTGTTGCAGCATCTTTCAACAGTACTCATAAATGACTATGAACACATTTGTTCAATTCAATAAATATTTTATTGAATGCTATCTACAGTATATCAATAACACAGTAAAAGGTAACATTTATTGAGTGCTTACTACATGACAGGCACTACGTACTTTCATATATATCACTAATTTAATGCTCACATATCCTTACAATATGAGTACTACATTTATATCTACCTTCTATGTAAAGAAACTGAAGTAACTCACCCAAATCACAAAGCCCAGGATGGAAACTAGAATCAATAACTAATAAAGATCCTTCCTACATAATGTTTTCATAGTCCTTTCTCTCCAAGTTTCATAAACTATTATGCTTTCTTCAAAATTAAAATAATTAGAGTTAAACAAGATATTGTAGAGCATTGTGTAGTATATGCTGGAAGTTTGTATATTTGAATCCTATTATGTGAATTATTTGTGTCTATTATATATCTCTGAAAGAGAGAGAGAGAGAAAGAGAGAGAGAGAATGAATCTCAAAGAATCTGAGAAATGCAGGCAACGTTATCCACCATTCTACTCTATGACCATGAGTTTTGAAGAGGTGTTAGAAAAATGTGCTTTTTCTTTTATAGTGAGTCTTAGTTCCCACATTCTTTGCATAATGTGAGCAACTTGCCATATACACACATACACACACAGAGGGTCCAGCACATATAACACCCCTTCTGTATTACAAATCATAAGCATGTAATTCTATTACAGAACAATATCACACTCAAGCACACTACATGACATTTGAAGTGAAATGTTCAAATTTAAACTATGAATTATTACACCTATATTATTACCCTACCAACCACACTCAAGCAAGTATTACTTCTGACAGAGCCTGTGTGTGTATGTGTGTATACACACACGTGCGGCATATAGAGACAGCTGATGCTTAAGCAGAGGAAGCATTATCTCTTTCTGCTTTCTCATAAAAACAAAACTTTTGTCACTACAGGAAAAAGGCACAAAAGCTTTTGCAGAGGAAATGGACAATGAGTCTTGGGTATTTTAACAATAAGGCAATCAGCATATAGTTTCTACAGTTAATTAATTAGTTTACTCCTGTTATTTTGTATAACTTGGCCATATTCTGGGTTATCAATAGCTCATCACTGATGAAGCCACTATAAAAGTTGATTATTACTCATTAAAGACATTTCTAGACTTCTGGCCAAGTTGGAGGTGTCAGTAGAAACACTGTATCTCCTTGCACAACCAAAATAAGGACAACAACAATTTAGAAACAAAAAACAACCAGAACTGACAGAATATTGAACTATGTGGAAATCCGACAACCAAGGAGTTAAAGTAGACACATTCACCCAGACTGGTAGGAGGGGCAGAGTCAGGCAGCCAGGCAGAGAGGGGTTATGGCAAAGTGGTGGCTAGAGGACCCTGGGTGAGAAAGACAGCAATGGGCAGACCCAGCGAGGCAACAGATTGTGGAGGGGCATGGTGCACAAGGTGGCTGGCAGACAGGGTGGTCCCACATTCGCATACAGATAAACCAGGTGAAACTGGGGAGCAGGACAGACCGTGCAACCCAGGGGGCCAGCATGGGGAAGTAAAGCCTCAAAACACTGATTGAAAACACCTGTAGGGGCTGAGGTGCTGGGAGAAACTCCCAGCCTCACTGGAGAGTTCCTTGGAGAGACCCATAGGGTCCTAGAACATACACAAAACCACCCACACAGGAATCAGCACCAGAAGGGCCCAGTTTGCTTGAGGGAAGCAATGGAAGTGACTGAAATCTGGCAGAGAGCTAAGCAAGCACCATTGTTCCCTTTCGGACACCTGCCCCACATACAGCATCACAACCCAGCGACTGGGTTGTCCCACCCTGGTGAACACTTAAGGCTCCACCCTTCACAACGTAACAGGCACGTCAAGACAAAAAAAAAATGGCCCAAATGAAAGAACAGATCGAAACTCCAGAAAAAATACAACTAAGCAATGAAGAGATAGCTAACCTATCAGATGCACAGTTCAAAACACTGGTAATCAGGATGCTCATACAATTGGTTGAATTTGGTCTCAAATTAGATGAAAAAATCAAAGCCATGCTAAGTGAAGTAAAGGAAAATGTACAGGGAACCAATAGTGATGGGAAAGAAGCTGGAACTCAGATCAATGGAGTGGACCAGAAGGAAGAAAGAAACATCCAATCAGAAAAGAATGAAGAAACAAGGATTCAAAAATGAGGAGAGGCTTAGAAACCTCCAGGACATCTTTAAACATTCCAACATCCAAATTATAGGGATACCAGAAGGAGAAAAGGAAGAGCAACAAGTGGGAAAGTTATTTGAACAAATAATAAAGGAGAACTTCCCCATTCTGGCAAAGGAAATAGACTTCCAGGAAGTCCAGGAAGCTCAGGGAGTCCCAAAGAAGTTGGACCCAAGGAGGAACACACCAAGGCACATCATAATTACATTACCCAACATGAAAGATAAGGAGAGAATCTTAAAAGCAGTAAGAGAACAGCAGAGAGTTACCTACAAAGGAGTGCCCATTACATTATCAGCTGATTTCTCAAAAGAAACCTTACAGACAAGAAGGGGCTGGAAAGAAGTACTCCAAGTCATGAAAGGCAAGGACTTACATCCAAGATTACTCTATCCAGCAAAGGTTTCATTTAGAATGGAAGGGCAGATAAAGTGCTTCTCAGATAAGGTTAAGTTAAAGGAGTTCATCATCACCCAGCCCTTATTATATGAAATGTTAAAGGGATATATCTGAGAAAAAGAAGATAAAAAACATGTACAGTAAAATGACAGCAAACTTGCAATTATTAACAACCATACCTAAAACAAAAACCAAAACCAACTAAGCAAACAACTAGAACAGGAACAGAACCACAGAAATGGAGATCACATGGAGGGTTAGCAACAAGGGAATGGGAGGAGGAGAGAGGGGGAAAAGGTACAGAGAATAAGTAGCACAGATGCTGGGTAGAAAATAGACAGGGAAGGGTAATAATAGTATGGGAAATGTAGAAGCTAAAGAACTTACAAGTATGACACATGGACATGAACTAAAGGGAGGGAATGTGGGTGGGAAAGGGGGTGGAGGGGAGTGAAGTAGGTGGGAGGGGGTGGAGGGGAAATGGGACAACTATAATAGCATAATCAATAAAATATATTAAAAAAGACATTTCTGGTTCAATATTTCTGTTTTTCCTGGGCTTTTCCAATATTTCAAGGGAACTCTGCTCTTTAGAATGTCAATACTGGTATAAAATGTTGATAATTCTAGAATCAAAAGACTTTACACAAGAAAAGTACCCAAAAGTCTTATTAGTTTTGACATGCAAAGTGTCCAAAAGAAAAAATAAAGAAATTCAAAATGTGAACTTCCTTGGTCATATTCTTAAAGTAATTGTGTTGGTCCTTCTCAAGGTATTCAATCTCATGGGAGGTATAATCCTTGAACTTTTTACAGAATCAAAACAAAACCTTCAAACATTCTGGGGTTCCTAATTTTTTCCATAGATTCTTCCATAAAAACTATACCTTGTGGCATACTGTAAAAAATGTTTCAATGGTGGTGGACTTAACAGCATGGACACTTTCCAGAAATCCAAGCAGTCGACTCTCCCATCTGTGCTATTTTACTATAGTAAAATACAAGCCATCTTTTTCTTACCACTGACAAATCACCTTATGGTATCAGAACTGTGTTTAGTAACAAAATGCCAGTTGAAACTGAGGTACCAACTGGTAACTACTCAAACAAAATGTCACTTATAGAACAGAAATACAGAGTCTGACAAAGGAACCTGTGCTACGATCCCATAATGTCAGACTACTGAGAGTCATCCGACCTGTGTTAGAGTTTTCTTCAATCTTAAACCTCTTGATCTTTTTTTGAATCTTAAAAGGATGTTTTTATTTACATGTACGCTTATCTGTCTGTCAGTGTTTATAATTTGTCCAAGATGACTAGAGTTACCCTGAATGCCTTATAATAAAATACACTGCCCACCTGTCTTAGAAATAGATCACAAAACTGTGCTTTAGCGCCACTGGAAAACCATAACTTCCAACCTTTTCTGCATATTTAATTCTATCCAGCAATTCTTCTACCTGTATATGTCATTGGTTTTGCTCCCCCTCCCCCATTTTCCTTGGCAGTGACATTCAACATTCAACCTGCTCCACAGCTCGCTCTACTAACGAACTTCACATGCAATTTTGTTTCCTGTTTAAACAAAGAATGAATAAAGATAAATAGGAAGAAATGGTTTCAAGCCCTCAAATTACTGCCCCACTAAAATGAGAAGCAATGGAAAACAAAATCCTTGTTTGGATAGTATTAACTAACATGATGGGTGTATTACCCATGAGAAGCAATGGTAAACATTTTAGTGACTTCTCTTATTTAGGTCTCACAATAACCCTTTGAAGGAAGTTGTTATTATGTTCCTGTTTTATAAATGAATACTCACCTTGTTAACTACATTCCTCCCCTCTGTTCACAGTAAAAGAGGCTCTCTTCCTCCAAAATGGGACTAATTATATCAATCGAGCTCTGGGTCCTTTTCTTCCTTCCTCCTTAGAGAGTCTGCAGCATCAGCTACTTGTGGACCCTTGTGCCTTTCACTTCTCTTCATTTACTTCCTACTGAACTCCACATTCCCTTCCACCTAACATGGGATCGCTCCACCTACTATTACAATCTTCTCCAATGTTGCCTATAATTGCTTCCTCTTTTTTTGCACCTCCTCTTCACATCTCATTCTGCCTTCTGTCCACACTTGCCCTTCCCTCCTCTGCATTTGGCTGGCCTCTAAGCGGTTTTCAGGACTCTCGTGAGACACAATTATCATCACCTCTAGGAAGTCTTCCATAATTACTACACTCTCTTCCACCATAAATTCCTATTATTAATGTAGATATATACTGCTGTCACTGAACATACCTAATTATATTTTAATTATCTTTTTGGTCTACATTCTCCACTACACAAAGAGCTTCATGAGGCAGGATGGCATTTTATCTTTTTTTCTATTCCTGATAACTAACATTGGACATAACTCATAACAGACATTACATAAGTATTGCAAACTTGGATGAAAACTATCATGCTGAAAGTTAACTTTGCCCTGTAGCCCCTCAGCCCATGTGAAATACCCTGAAGCTACAGATGAAAACAGTTTCCAGCGTATTGACTTGTTCCACCTCAAGAGCTTGTGTCTTTTATCTTCTCCTCCTGAGAACTTGGTCCAGCTTCTTCGGCCACATGCAGACACAACCAGGAAGTGGGTGCGTGATAGCATTACTGGTATGTTAGCATCACCTCAATCAGTGAGGAGGGGAGGCTGTGGATAAATGCTCCAGTTTCCTCATTCTTTGTTGGGGTGATTCTGAGGTATGCTCCTCAGTTTCCCAGAAGGTTCCTGGCAGGACTGGGCCCTTTTTGCCAACACTTGTAATCCATTATTGGTAACACATTACTGACTAAATTTTCTGTTTGCTTTTTCTCAAGCTCAACACTTCCTCACTTTTGCTTTTTGGGACCGTCTCCCTAATAAATCATCTGCCCCCAACTCTTTGACTCTGCATCAGTACCAATAACTCAAATGGAGTCAGCCTTCCTACATAAAATACAACTTATTACACACGAATAGAAAACAGTTCCTCTAGCTAAAATGAAGGAATTCTTGAGAAGTAGAAATGTTCTCAAGAAAGTAAAATTAGACACAATCTGTTCACAAGAGTTGTCTCCCCCTAATAGACCGGTTAGGCACTTTCATAATCACAAAAAGCTTTGACGTCATTGTGTACAGTGTATTTGAGGATGTTTTGCTTTGCTGATTCCCAACTTTAGCACACATTAGCATCACCTGGATGGCTTCTTCAACACAGATTGCTGGGCCCACTCTAATCATTTCTGAGTTTCACAGTCTGTCGTGGAGTCTGGGAATTTGTTTTTCTAACAGGTTCCTAGTTGGTGCCTATGTTGCAGATTGGGTGAATCATTTTGAGATCAACTGCTTTACAAAATGTCCTATTCAGGGAGAGAGTGTGAAGACCTGGCATTGATTCTATATGCAACCAATTGCAAATCCACCTAACTTTCTAAAAAATTAAATCTATTGAGTGACATTTGTTAATAAAATTTATAGGTTTCAAGTGTATGGTTTATGATATGTCAATGGTATATAGCATTTTGAGCCCACTACCCTAAGTCAAATCTCCTCTGTCACCATATATTTGACCGCTTTTGCTGACCCCTTTCCTACCCTCAACCCCCTTCCCTCTGGCAACCACCATACTATTGTCTGTGCCTACAAATTAGTGTTTGTTTGTTTTTCCTTCTGCTCATTTGTTCCTTTTAGTTTTATATCCCAAAGATACATGAACCTCTATGTTCATTGCAGCCTTATTCACAGTGGCCAAGGCATGAAAACAACTGAAGTGTCCTTCCCTTCAAACTTTATGAGCACCTGAAATACACTGGCCACAGTGCTAGGACTGGAGTCACCTCATTGAGTAAGGCAGATTTCTTCGTTAGTCCAAGTGAACTTTCAGCCTAGCTCCATTGGGTACTTATTAGGAACATGAAAAGTGTAAGCATACCTGCCAGTGCACCTGTAATATTCCAGCCAAAATAACTAAGGACACATACCTTTACATAGGAGAAAAGGCAAAACTCCTGTTCTAAAAAGAATATAGTCACTTTAAGCCTATTGTTTAAATATAGCTTCTCATTTGAAGTAAAATTCTTTATACACATTAAAATGCTGCTATTTATACTCCATCACTATCATAATTATTTTAAGCATGCAATTTTACCCAAATTATTTTGACCATGCAATTTTCCTTTTGGAGCGATGGGTTATTATTTATAAGAATCAATTTGAATTTTGGGAGACATAAACATTACTTTGATTTTGCTAACATGTTTTGTTCTTTTTTTTCCTTTTTTAATCCCCAATGATAAGGTCAGCTATGAGTACAAGCTACCAATTGTATCCTGAAACACACTATTGAATTTGTTTGTTCCTTAGTTTTTACATGCCAACCCTGGGCTCAGCTGTGTAAATCAGTCTTCTAAGTTATTAAATAAATGTGTTAAGTCTTGTTTATCTAACTCCTAGAGATCAAGCAGAAAGAGAAAGAATATTCTGAGGATTACTGTGTGTATTTCTGCTTTTTGGTAATTTTTTTTTTGAGTTAATTTTTATTAGAAATTACAGAATGGGACCAAGATGTGTTCTGTCACTAGAGTTGACATGATAAATGCCATGCAGCACAATAGTGGTTCAGAATTCATGGAGTGGCCTGGAGATATGTGCCAGAGCTTTCCTGGTCCACTTTAAGAATTACATACTGACTTTGAATCTCCCATATGTTTCACAGTTTACTTAAATACTTCACACTGTTTTACAAGGTAGTTTCATATTTATCCTAATTTCACAGTTTACTCAGGTCAGGATGTAAGGTCTTTTGAAAGTATGACAGCAAAGCAGAATCTATTAGATAACAATCCCTTTGGCTTCCTTGGACCTAAAAAGATGCACTAAACACTGTTTCTGAGGGCTATTTTCCTTTCTAGAGAAATTTGAAAAGTCATAGTGCAGACTCGTTGACAAGCTTCTAAAGGCTTCTTTCCCAGATGGCTTGATGACAGAGTATTAGAAGACTTTAAGAGTATTCAGATAGCACATATTCTTGTAAGAATTAAGGACAAGGACATAGTTGAAGTGAATAGCATTCTCTCATTTGATCACCACAATTGCCAAAATGGAGTGATCTGATTATCATTTGTTTGATTATTTTGTTTTGTTTTCCTTTGCAGACTCATCGGTATAACAGAGCTAAATTAAGTCCTCTTTGTTAACTCAATGGCTGTTCCAATTTATAGAAATCAATAGTGGCATTTGAAATGTAATTTAATAAAACAGAAATCTATATTAAATTTGAAAAATCTCAAGTATATCAACAAACCATCTCTGAAAAGACACTAGAGTATATTTCTCCTGTTTTAATAAAAGCAAGCATATGTGCTAGACTATTCCCTTAAGACATTTTATTTTGGGAGACAAATTATGACATAAATAAAGAAAATTAAACTATCAAGATCTGTAAAATGCGTAAGTTTAAAATGTAATACAAAAACTAGTTGGCAGAGCCAATTTGACAAGTTTGAGTTTTAGTTGTAAATATGCTCATCCAAAGAGGGCACCAAAAATCAGCACCCAGACTGGTGTCATTCTCGTAGTTTAAGAAAAAAAAAATATTGCTATGAGGCATGAAATTTGGTCTATTTTGTAGGCTTTCTATCCCATTAATATTTTCATAATTACTGCATTTCAACAGCCAGTGATGGAAATATTTGCACAGGTGTTAAAGATTGTCAATAAGTGAGGATATTTAAAATTTTCAAATAAATTTACTATCTAAACATAATGACAATGCTATGTATGCTAGCTATATTTCACTTTTGGTAACCAAATCAGAGGGGAAAAAAGACATTTAAAGCAGGGCAATAAGATCTTAGTCAAAACTTTTTCCTGAAGATGTATATACACAGATATATAATTTTTCTTTAAGATATTATCTGTATATATAACCAACAAATATATGGGTGATTTGGTGAAGTATTGAACAAAATGTGAAATGATTCAGGGTAAGTGCATATATTGAATGAAGTCAGGGACTCCCTGGAACCAGGAAAAAATGTTTACATGGCCACATTAATAACACTGAATAAGGATTTAGCTATAAATGCATTAAAACTGTACTTCGAGGGAAGGGTAAGTTTTTGTGAGATACTGTATATAAGCTAAGTTCTCATCTCTCATATTAATTTATCAATTGATTATATCAATATCTGAAAAATCAGAAGAAAGCAGTAAAAACACGTAATTTAAAATACTTTTTAAATATCAAAAGTAGCTAAAACAAAACAAAAAAATTAAAGGTTTCCTTTATAGAGTGGGGAGAAAAAGGAGGGGGGAGTGAGGAAGCAACTCTTGTTCACTATTAGTTTTATAAATGCTTTTAAAAATATTCATTGCGCCCTGGCTGGTGTGGCTCAGTGGATTGAGCACAAGCTGTGAACCAAAGGGTTGCCAGTTTGATTCCCAGTCAGGTTACATGCCTGGGTTATAGGCCAGGTCCCCAGTAGGGGGCACACAAGAGGCAACCACACACTGATGTTTCTCTCCTTCTCTTTCTCCCCCTCCCTCTAAAAATAATAAAACCTTTAAAAAATTTTACTGAGTACATGTAAAACTTCTACAAAAATAACATTTATCTTCAAAAATTATTTTATTGTCTTTGAGCACATAATTATAAAAAGCAACTGTTCTTTAAAGGAAACTCAGCAAAATATTTTCTAAGTAATTTTTGTTAAAATTTGCCCCCAAATCACACTAAAGTGTAATTAATACCTGCAGCTTTAAAGCCCGTTATATTTTCAAAGTACTGTACTTCATTTATGTTTACATTCTAGATCTTGACTACATCCCTCATATTATGAAAGTAAAGCATTATCAGCTCCTCTGTTGCTGACGTTGCCATGCATCCTCAGATTAAAACACCCGTCTGAGTGTCCATAGTCAATTAAAACTGTGATATCCTACGGAGAATGTTTATTATTTTCTTGCTGCTTTTATTACTGCTTTGGGAACAATGACATTCCCCATAGTAGATCAAAGATCTCTGGGGAATGACTATTCTATCATAAGAGATCTGTTTGAAATTCACAGCTACCAAATGACAAAAGATATTTCTTACCACAGAGAGAACTTAAATAAGAGATCAAAACAAAGGCACTTTTGAAAGAACTCCTTGAAATGTCCTTCTACCTCTATATGGGGACTCTGATTTAAAATACAGAGGCAGATAAAAATCTACTGAAGTTAATAGGATAGACCAATCAAGTGCTTCTTTTCTTCAGACATGCTTTACTTATAATAATTATCTATGGATATTGCCTTAATGCTAAGTTGAATCAAAACGGGATTCTAAAGGTATTCTCTGGCATACTGTAATATCTGCAAACACGTCCCTGGGATATTTGGTATTCCTAGGAATTAGTTCAGCTTTAGGGACTTGAGAAATTTGTGCAAAGGTACCTGTGAGATTTTCTTTGAGAGATAATACAGCTAAAGTGAATGAATCCTGTTGACTGCACAGGAGAGGAACAGAATTATCACATGAAGAAAGATAATGTGTACTCAAAGCCGAAAAAGTAAGGACCTTAAGCCAGCTAATACACTACTTAAATGAAGCTTATTGGTGCTCTTCATCACTATCCTTTGTTAAAGTGTGTGCTTTAATGAATAGATTGAGTGAAGCAAAGCCACTGTATATCATTTATTGGGCACCTAAAATGTGCTGAGCTGATTCTGTTATTCTGCCGGAACTTGCCTTTCTCATTCCTGACTAGGCAATGAGAAAGGCAGCAACTCCCATCTGGAAAACTTTTAGTCCTATTTTCTCATATCTAAACCATGACACTTTCTTCTTTCAGTGAACATTTACTGGGAAGTCTTCACTTCCCTACCCACAGTTAGTGATCTTTTTCTAATCACCCTTAGCAAGTAACGTAATACATCATGCACTTAAGCACTTACAGTTTAAATCTGCAAGTTACTACGTAAGCCTTATATGAGAGAGAAGTGGGAGAAACGGTACAGTGGAAAACACATGAGCTGATTTGACCTTTAAATTTCACCTCTACCTCTTTCTTGTCTGATGAATTTGAACAAATTCTCAGCATCTCTCAGACTAATGTGTTATTATTTGTAAACTGGGAATAATGTCAACTTCCCTGAGTGGCTACATGGATTAACTGATACAGTTTGTATCTCCTGCCCTGCTCAGCACCCTGCACATGACAGTATGAGACAAATGTTTGGTCCCTTTTCTCTCCTTTTAATTCCTGGCTCAATTATAAACCCTGGAGGACAGAATTGCCTTGTTTTACCTGTACCAAGTTCAGTGTCTGGCAGTGATCGACTACCTTGTGGACACTTAATAAGTACTTTCAGAATGAGTGCATCAGCAGGGCGCCATGAGGGAGCCCTGATGGGCCCTCTGTTGTGTGCTCTCAGCAGACTGAGGGACTCCTTAGATGTATTTGAACAAATGCATCACAAGGGGAGCATCTACTGAGAGAGCCCAGCACTCATTTTTCAGTATTGGGGAAAATGTGTTTATATCTTTTAACAGGGACTACAAAATTATTATTTTTTAATATATAGACCTTATCAGTACTCTTTTTTTTAAATATTTTATTTATTATTTTTTTTAGAGAGGGAAGGGAGGGAGATACAGAGAGAGAGAGAGAAACATCAATGTGCAGTTGCTGGGGGTTATGGCCTGCAACCCAGGAATGTACCCTGGCTGGGAATCGAACCTGGGACACTTTGGTTCCCAGCCGATGCTCAATCCACTGAGCTACGCCAGCCAGGGCTAAAATTATTATTTTTGATCTAATACATTGTTTGGTATGATGTTCAATTTATTAACTCGACAGACACATATCACAGGGAAAACAAAACTAAGTGTGCAAACACTTTGCAAGGTCAGATATTCTCCCTTACTAATTCTCCCCAAATGGAGCACCTCATTACCCAGTTTTCTTATTGGTTACTGAATATATGTAGAAATTGAGATAGTGTGTATATATGCAGCTATATCTCAGGGAACTAATGTTCAGATTTTCAATGTTCCTATTTTCTTTGTTTCTCATTTTGGTTTAATTCTGCCCAATGGATGAGGAGAACCCATAAAATGCAGCCAATTCTTGGGGCTAGTACAATACTCTTCAAACTTGAGCTGCATAAGAATCATCTGGAGGACTGAGCACATGTGAATTGTAAGGCTCCACCCCAAGAGTGACTCCATAGAGCTGAGCAGGTGTCCAATCATTTGCATTTTTAACACTTTCCCAGGTGCTACTGATTCAGGGACCACATTTTGACACCCACTGTAATAAAAAAAAAAGAGAAATATAAAAGCTTTTCTCTCTAGAGACGGTTAGAGTTCATATTTAATGTTGGTACCATGCTGGAGCTTCTGATAATTCAAATATTTGAAGATCCAGAATACTGAGACTAGAGTAAACTTGAAAAACACTCCTGGAATATTTTAAAAACTGATTTGACTTCTGATGATGTAGCATTAGCTTTAAACTCTTGTCTCTACATAAGTGCAGAGAAAGTTAAATTTAAAACTAATTAATAGTTGTCTAGATGACTATTTTTAATTGCCTTCTTCTAATTTGATTGGTTACACATTTGAATTGATAATGCAGTCTATTTTAAGAATAATAGAATAGTTTGTGTAAGAATCTTTTCACATGTAAAAAAATCACACATTTAGAGTTTTAAATTAGTTTTTTCAAAAGTACTTGGAGTGTGCTATGGAGACACAACATCACTAGATATTTTCAGGGAAAAAAGCTGTTAAAGTGAGTGCAATTAAAAAATAGATTTTGACAATTTAAGAGAAACCTAACTAAACCTACATGAGATGGTTTAATGAACCCCGATTTTTTAAAGAACACACTTTAGATATCAGGTACACTACATCTTAAATATTGGAGCTTAAAGCTCATTTGAACTTGAATAGAAATTGATTTACCATTTAAATTCTAAACTGACAGACCATTAGATTGCCAGCCAAGATGGAAGTGTAGGTAGATAAACTTTGCCTCCTTGTACAACCAAAAGAAGGACAACACATTTAAAAACAAAAAATAACAAGAACTGCCAGAAAATCAAACTGTATGGAAGTCTGACAACCAGAGAGTTAAAGAAGAAACATTCATCCAGACCAGTAGGATGGGTGGAGACGGGCAACTGGGCAGAGAGGACTCCCAGGAAGGCATTGGCTGGAGGATCAGAGTGGGTGAGGGGCAGCTGGCAAACTGGGTGGTCCCACATTCATGTGCAAATAAACTGGGAGGAACAACTGGGGATCCAGAGAGATCACACAACCCTTCCTGGAAATGGACTTCGCGGAAGGCCAGGAAGCACAGGGAGTCCCAAAAAAGTTGGACCCAAGGAAGCACACACCAAGGCATATCATAATTACATTACCCAAGATGAAAGATAAGGAGAGAATTTTAAAAGCAGAAAGAGAAATGGAGATAGTTACCTACAAAGGAGTGCCCATTACACTATCAGCTGATTTCTCAAAAGAAACCTTACAGACAAGAAGGGGCTGGAAAGAAGTATTCCAAGTCATGAAAGGCAAGGACCTACATCCAAGACTGCTCCACCCAGCAAAACTATCATTTAGAATGGAAAGGCAGATAAAGTGCTTCTCAGATAAGGTCAAGTTAAAGGAGTTCATCATTACCAAGCCCTTATTATATGAAATGTGAATGGGACTTATCTAAGAAGATGATCAAAAATACAAACAGTAGAATGACAACAAACTCACAACTATCAACAACTGAACCTGAAAAAACAAAAATGAACTGAGCAAAGAACTAGAACAGGAACAGAACAGAAATGGAGATCACATGGAGGGTTATCATTGGGGAGGGGGCAGGGGAATAATGGGGAAAATGGTACAGAGAATAAGAACTGCCAGGAAAAAGGTACAGAGAATAAGAAGCATAAATGGGAGGTACAAAATACAGGGGGAGGTTCAGAATAGTATGGGAAATAGAGAAGCCAAAGAACTTACATGTATGACCCATCGACATGAACTAAGGTGGGAGAATGATGGTGAAGGGAGTACAGGGTGGAGAGGAATAAATGGGAGAAAAAAATGGGACAACTGTAATAGCATAATCAATAAAATATATTTTAAAAAATAAAATACCAGCTCATTAAACCCTTTTTTCTTAGCTTACTTTTTTCTTTCATTTTAAACAATTTTAATTACAGTTTACAATCAATATTATTTTACATTAGTTTCAGGTATATGGCACAGTAGTTAGACAATCATATACTTTACAAAGTATCTCTGCTTACCTCTTGATCTTATCAACTATCGTATTTTATAAATACAGACATAACTTGTCTCATTTACCTCACTTTATTGTGCTTTATAGGTGCTTCTTTTTTAAAAAATTGAAGGCAAGACCTTCCACCAGCAAAAAAAGAATATGACTTGCTTTATTGCAATACCCTCCTTATTATGGTGTCTGGAGACGAACACTCAATATTTCCAAGGTATATCTGTATTCTAAATAATTATACTCTTTCATATGCTTTGTGTTAAGATGAACAAGGTTTTTTTTCTCTCAAAAATATATTAACAAACCAATTCATTAATTTACCAGATGTTTATTGAGCATCTTTACATGTGCAGGCACTGTTCTAGGCACTGTACACACAACAAGAGTTCAGGCACATAAAGCCCCAGGCATTAGTTTTCTGTTTCTGTCCTAACATATTATCACAATTCAGTGGTGTGGGCAGCAGACATTTTACAATTCTGTAGGCCAGAAGTCTAACACATTTTTCACAGGAAGTTGGTAGGGTGCTAGGAGGATCCATTTCCTTCTCCTTCAGATTACTGGTAAAATCCAGCTCCTTGTGGTTCTGGGACTGAGTCTCCTTTCCTGGCTGGCTGCCACCTGATTGTGTTCCCAGCTTCTACAAACTGACTCCTCTCCTTGGCCTGTGGTTTCCTTCTTCTGTTTTCAAAGTCAGCAATGGCAAACTGAGTTTCTCTCCTGTTTTCAAACTCTCTCTTTCTGTCTCATCTCTCTGACCTAGACAGGAATGTTTCTCTGATTTTAAGACCTGGAATGATTCAATTGGGCCCACACTGACAATCTAGGATCATCTTCTCATCTCAGAGTCATCTCCTTACTCACACCTGCATAGTCTGCCTTGCCATGGAAGGTAATGCACTCACGGGGTCAGGATGTGTACATCTCGGTGGGAATGGGAGGCATTATTCTGCTTATCATACCTTATAAAACTTAAATTCTGGTGGCAAAGTTAGATGATAAAAGACAAATAAATATCAAATTTCAAATAAGGGGAAGAAAGGTCAAATCATTTAGATTGCAGGCAGGATGCAGATGGCAATGAGTTTAATTAAAGAGAGTGAATAAACAAACTTTTATACAGGAATAGGGTCAGGGTTAAAGAAACGCAAAGAGGATGATGAAGTGCCCAGGGACCAGCAACAGGGGGAAGCTGTAACTGATCTAAGCCTGAAAGGAAAGCAAAGAGAACTGTGTTAGTAGAAGAAGACAAAAAGTGGGGCTGTGGGAAAAGTACCACCAGTCAGAAGCTGTGGCCCTAAAGGAAGTCCTCCTTGGCTAGACCAGACTCAACACATAAAGAAAGAGAGGGAATAATGAATACCCTGACCATCTCTCTCTCTTTTGCCAGTGCTGCATTGCCAATCCCAGCCAGAAGCCAAGGCGCAGTGAAGTTTGCAGGAGGCAATCCACAAAGGTCAGCCTCAAGAGGCACATAGCCAGCAGAAGAGAGCAGAGAATGGATAATTACTAGCACAGAAGTGTTATCAAAAAAGAAAGGGAGGAAGGGAGGGAGGAAGGGAGAGAGGGAAATAGAACAAGGATTAAGAAGGAGCTGAGTTGTGTTAGACAAAATAGTCAAGGAAAATCTCTCCTAGGAGGCAATAACTGAAAAAAGTGAGGAAGTGAGACATGCAGATGTTCCAGGAAGAAAAATGTCAAATGCTAAGGTGCCAAAGAAAGTGCAGATTTATATTCTTTGAGGAATGGAGAGGAGGCCTGGGTACTCAGAGTAGAGTGGAATAAAAGGGTAAACAGAGGTGAGGTCAAGTTGGTATCACATCATCTACAAATGTTGAAAATTTTACTCTCATTGTAATGATAACCCATTATGCTTTTTAAAGCAGGAGATAAAAGGTGATAAAACATATTTTTTAAAGGTCATTCTGTGTTTGGAGAATTAAATGGAGGGTTCAAGGGAGAAAGCATGTATACCATTCAGGAAGCCATTGAAATGGTCTGAGAAAAAGATTACTATGGTTCAGACTAAGGTGCTAGCAAGGACTATTATAAGCAGCAATAACACTCATATTTGATGATTAAAAAAGTTAAACTTGTTGAAGGATTTAATGTGACAGTGTGACAGTAATAGGAGCATAGAGATGTTCTTAGGGCTGTGGCTTGAACTGAGTGAACAATGGTTGTGGTGTATTTATACCTTTTGTCTTCCTTTAAAATCATTTAAACTGATGCTCAGTAGGGCAAGGAGTCTAAAAGCACTTAGTCAATCACTTGGAATGAAAAATTCTGATTTTTTTCTAATATACTAGATCTGAGGGTCCTTGAAATTTTCTTAGGAAATACTGTGAGGGCCAGTGGTATTCCAAGGTCATGGTTTAGTTCCATCGTAACTATGTGCATCTGTATATTTAGCTGCTTGCATCAGCAGTGTTGTTTAGAATTAAAGCCAGATCTACTAGTTACTCTGTGGCACTTTAGTTATTACTAACTCCTCTAAGTTTCAAATTCCTAGTCTATTAGTTAGGTATCATCATAGTTCTTGCCATATTGGGCTGTTAAGATGATTAAATAAGATAATATGTATAAAGTAGTTACCACAGTTCCCAGCCCAATATAAGCACTTAATAAAAGTTAATTAATATTTATTTCATGTACTAGAAGTCTGTAAATGGTTTTCTTTGATATAATTGATATAAATAACTCACCAGTAGGAGCTGATTGATACACTGCATACCATTAGTCCACAATCATCCAAATGATTTTCAAAAGCCACATTATTTTTCAATCTCCAAGACTTAGAGGAAAAAACAGGAACCAGGAATTTGACATTTGTAGATGTCATTTGATTTTTTTACCTTCTATATTACAGGCCCAAAATAAAATCGTTATTACTGACCTTTGTAGAAAAGATACCGTTAGTATGAAGAAGGAAAGTAATTTTAGATTTAACTTCCAACTACTCTGGCTTCGATTGCTGTGCTGTCCAACAGTGTCTGTGAATTAAATATCAGATTGACTTATTCTGGAGAAAAGAGTGTTACAAACCAAACAATTTAAAATCAAATAAAAGATTTGTGTCCTCTTTACTCTTTACCTCAATGGGATTCCTAGCTCTGACTCAGGTCTTCCCAAACCCTTGTTAAAATGCTAAATTCTCCTTATGTCCTCGGTGTTTCTCTGGGCTCTGTTTTATGAAATACCTCCCCTCCATTCAGGCATATACATCTAAAGAGAGAAACTATAAATATAGGTTCAAATAAAGGACCAGCAATCTTGACTTACAAATCAAGGGATATTCAGTCATCTTGGAATAAGCAAGTAGAGTATTTGTTGCTTTGGGTTACCCCACAAGCCCTCACAGAGCACTTAATAGAAAGAAGAACTCAAAAATCAAAAGTGATATGACAACCCTATACAGGTAGTGTTTACTAGTTAATACCATAAACAAGAGTTTTAAAAATCCTCTTTCTTAAATAATATCTCTTTCATCTCTGCTCTTCCTCTCCTTCTCTCATCAGAAATAGAAGTTAAACAAATTTTTTCTCTTGAAAAATTTTAAAGGAAAACAATGTTAAGTATCAAGTAGAAAAAAATGATCCTTAGTACTAAATATTAGAGAATGTTAGGTAAGATGAGGACTTAAAATGTCCATGGAACATGGCACTGTTGAGGAAGCCATAGGGGGTGGGGAGCAGAGCCACACTGCAGGGAGCTGAATGGGGAGTGGCAGAAAAGAGACAGTCACCTTCTCTTCAGGATGATGAGCGAGGGAGGGAGCTATGATAGAAGACTTAGAAAGCATAGCTTTAAGGAAGGGTTATTTGATTATATTTTTCTTTTTCAACATGATAAAACCTAAGTATTTATACAGACTGAAAGGAGCTAATAAAGAGAAAAACATAAGGTGCAGGCTGACTGGAGAATTGAAGGACAAAGGTTTAAAAAGGATGAAAAGTTGTACACTTTACATTTTGAGCCTTCTTCTGCAGACTGTTTTGGCAGAAACATAACTAAACAGTGACTTTTTATCTAAAGACTAGAGAGATTTAAAAGGAATCCTTTTGGTTTTAAAAGTGAAGTCAACAGAGTATTCTGATTGAGAAAGGATCACCATTGTTAAATAACTTCAGAATAACAAAATGGTATTGCAAATAATAAAAAGTATTTTTGACTAAAAGTATGGTCTTTTAATAAACATATTTAAATGGCTTCTATGGCATTTATTTTTAAAAACTTAATCACTGCAAACAGTTGAATATTTAAAGTGTTGGCAGTTGCTAAACTATTAGTTAATTGCTCTTGTTTAGGGGGAAAAAAAAAACCTCTTTTCATTATAAAGCACTAAGGACTATTTTATATGGATGATTTAATGAAACTTTAAAAGTTTATTATTTAAAAATAATTTGACCACCTAGTTTTAACTTGGTAGATTTGTTTGTATCTGTTGGCTGGTGGTGAAATATGGTTTAGAACTAGGTTTCCCTCATGATACTTACGTGCTAAATCTACAGTACTAATGAATGCTTTCTGATTAATGTTTAATTTAGAGTCTTATTTCTGAAGTACTGTGAAAAACTTTATTTTGACAAAATGGAGAACATGTGTGGTCTAGAGTCAGATAAACTTGGGATTAACTCTTGGCATCTTTACACTCTGATCCATTACCTTCAGCAATGATCCTAAGCCTCAATTTTTTCATACATAAAATAAAGGTAAAAAGAGAATGTTTCTCAGAAACTGTTGTGAGGATCAAAGAATTAACCTACCACATGAAAAAACTAAAAGCCGACCCCAGGTCCACATTAATGCATATACAAAATGCAGGGTCCATCACATATAACACCTCTTGTGTTATTTACAAAATCTTTTATTACAAAGTAATAAACATGTAATCCTGTAGTGTAACAATATCACTCTTAAGCACACCATATGACATTTTAGGTGAAATGTTCAAATTAAAACTATGAATTATTATGCCCATATTATTACCCTACCAACCACACTCAAGCAGGCAGTACTTCTACTGGACCCTGTCTTTCCAACTCAGCTTACTTTTATGAAATTAATTATTATAGCTGATATTAACCCTTACATTGCAGGTATTTAGGAAGACATACAAAAGCCAAAGTCAAGATTTCTGAATACTGTTTGAAAAAGTGATTTACTCCTAATGCATATGTGTCTCCCTAAAAAGTTATTGGTTCTCCCATAGTGCTTTGCAGAATTACAGGGTGTGCTGGGACAATTTCCCACTCCTAGGGGATACGACTTACAGAATGGCTAATGTTTGAACTAAATTATTATATCGAAACGTGTCTAAAAATATACAAAAGTGACTTCAAAGACAAATAAAAATGATTAGTAACATCCACAATTCAAGTATCTATTCCACTTTCAATGAGTCTAAAAAATATAGATTGTATTTTCTTGGAATTTTACAAATAAAAATTGAGCTTCAAGGACTAAATATATTTTGCCTCATAACATAAATCCCTTGACCGAAATTTGGGTGTTGAGTGTATGTCTTTGAAAAAATAATCCATAAGGTTTTTAAAATATAGTTCAATATAATTTTTAAAATCTAGTAAGGCCCACATGAAAAGATGTTTGACATCATTAGCCATTGGGAAAATCCAAATTAAAACTACAATGAGATATCATTATACATCTATCGGACTGTCTAAATAAAAAATAGTGATAACACCTAATGCTGATGAGGAAGTGGAGAAATGGGATTACACATATGTTGCTGGTGAGAATGTAGAATTGCACAGCCTGCAAGAGAAAGCTTAGGCAGTTTCTTACAAAACTAAACATGCACTTATTATATGACTCAGCATTTGTAATATTGGACATTTACCACAGAGTAATGAAAACTCATGTACCACAAAAACCTGTACATGAATGTTAACAGCAGTTTTATTTATAATAGCCCAAACTAGAAGCAACCCAGAGGCCCTAGGTTAAACAAACTTGTTAAATAAACTGATATATCTACACCGTGTGTATTAGCTCAAGATTCCATAACAAAATACTATAGGCTGGATGGCTTATGCAACAGAAATGTACCATCTCACAGTTCTAGAGGCGGAACACCTGAGGTCAGGGAGCCGACATGTTGTGTTCTGGTGGGACCTCTCTTCTGGCTGCCTTCTCACTGGGTCCTCATGCAGCAGAGGGAAAGAGGACTAGAGAAACCTCTTTCTTCCTCCTCCTCTTCCTCCTCTCCCTCCCCCTCCTTCTCCTCCTTCTTCTTTTTACAAGACCATAATCTTATTAAATTCGGTCACACCCTTATGATCTAAAGTTAACCTTAATTATCTAGTAAAGATCTTACCTCTGGATACAGTCAAACTGGAGATTAGAAATTTTGAGTTTGGGAGGGGACAGATGTGGTTTATAGCACTGCGGATTCTCCTTGGTCACAAAACAGTGTGGATGGATCTTTAGAAAATTATGCTGAGTGGAAAAGAAAGCCAATCTCAAAAGATTATATACTGCATGATTCCAGTTATATAACATTCTTGAAATGACAAAATTATAGAGATGGTGAACAAATTGGTAGCTTCCAGGAATTAGGTTAATGGGTAGGAGGGAGGGGTCTGGCTATATTAGGGTAGTATAAAGGATCCTTTTTTTAATCCTCACCTGGGGATTTATATATTTTTTTAATTATTGATTTTAAAGAGAGAGGAAGGTAGGTAGAAAAATGTTGATGTGAGAGAAATATCAACTGGTTGGCTCCAATACATGCCCTAACCAGGCATTGAACCCATGCCCTAGGTGTGTGCCTTGACTAGGAATAGAACCCACAACCTTTTGGTATATAGACAATATGCCAACCAACTGAGCCACCAGGTGAGGGCAAAGGATCCCTTTGATAGAACTATTCTCTCGACTATGTGGTGGTCACTTGAATCTATACATATGAGAAAATTGCACTGAACTAAATGTAGATACATACACAAATGAGTATGTGTAAAACTGGTAAAATATGAATAAGGCTGATGGAATTTATTAATATCAATTTTCTAGTTGTAATATTATACTATACTTTTGTAAGATATTATTTAGGGAACTTTGGGTGAAGGGTATATTGGATTATTTCTTACAATTATAAGATCAATTACAATCTTACAACTGTAAATATACAATTGTTTAAAAATAAAAATCTTATTAAAAATTTTTTTGGAAAGTAGCTCTATATTTTACCATCAATCCCAAACTCTACAAAATTTAAAAATCTACAATAAGAATGGGCTTTGCTTTTCTTGATTGACATTTCTTTTCCTTCCCTTTTTCCTTCCTTTTTGCTTTCCTTTTTCCCTCCCTTCCTTCCTTGGGGCAGAGGAGAGAAGATTATAGATAAAAGGAGCTATAAATTAAACTAAATTTCAGATCTCAATTTCTCAGGAGGAGAAAGACGCTGTAGCTTTCAATCTAAAATAGTCCCAATATGCCCTATAATAAATTCTCAGTTCTAGTCACATAGTAGGTGCTTTAAAATGAGAGGGGGAAAAATGTTTTACTGTAATATAAATTGAAAAGCCTCTCTTGAATCTGACCTTAAAAGTTTGTAAAGGAAATCTACTGAATTAATTTAAGCACCTTCTTAAATACATAAGAAAATCAATAGCTCCAAGCAGCCTATCTATACATAAGAAAATTATGCCTTAATTATTTGGGCAATACAATTTTCCTTATAACTCTTCAATAGTGCCATTGATATAAAAATAAAATTTGTTCTCAACCAAAAAAAACTTTCTGCATGAACTATACCTCATGTCTAATAAGTGATATTTTCCTAAGACAGAAAAATTTGGCAGTACAATAGTGAATCACTGAACTGAAAAAAATATGAGCACAAGACATGTTTTTTTAAGATGTAATTCTAATGTTAATTTTCAGTTAACTTTATTTTTCCTAAACTTCAGCAGTTCAAATCAGTTCTGCTGAGACTTATTTGGTTCTGGTACAAGTAAAGTTTCCTTTATCCTAACTTAGATTCTTGAAAGTAGCAGTCTGCTTTCTGCAATGCAGCTACAAACTTTTTCTAATTTTTTTAATTAATCCATTAACCAATATATGAGTCCATTTATGTTATAGGTTTATTTGATATAATTTTCCAAAAATAACTTTCATTCTTTTCCTCAGAAATGACTGTCAGTGTCCCCCATGTGACAGCTTCACTCTATCAATGCCAGTGCCAACAGAGTATCAGACACTGAATGGGTCCTTTGAATGCCCCACAATTTTAAAACAAGGAAGCTGCAAGTTAAACTTCAGGAGAATCTAAGTTGAAAACTCATGCTATATGTTATTAAACTTTTAAAGAAGAAAGCCATTGTCCTGAAATCATGAAGAGACATCATGGCTGAGTCTGGCCCAAATTTGTGTAATAGTGTCATTAAGTAGATAGACAACATATATGACCTCAAATAGTTTGCTGGGAGGCAAGTTACTAGAATATAATTAAATGAGAATCTAGTAGTTTTCTAATTTGCAGGTCAGTTTCAGAACTAGATGAAATGAGATAGTCTGGAGTCTCTTTACTAACATACCTCAGGTCATGGGAAGCCAGGGCTACCTGGCTGCTGGCAGAGCCCTGCACTTACTGGTGCAGCACCTGACTCAGTTTCTTTTCTATCCCCAATTAGCTACATACCTCTGAGGAAGCAGTTACTGAGTGACACTGCGCATTGCTTCTTTTATTTTGGAAATAAGTAACCATATGTGCTTATATGATAGATACAAATTATTTTCTCCTTCCCTAACACTGTATTCATGGTAAACCATGGCCTCTCACTTCATAGGCCTTAGCCGATTCAATCTGACAATATAATCTTTCAACAAATATTTATTTACCAGGCAGAGTTTCTGGACAAAACTGACAGAAATCCATGTGTTCATGGAGTTTATTCTAGTGGGGTGTCAAGAGGATAGAACTAAAATAAATAAGTAGCAAAATATATAGTATGTCACATGAAGGTAAGTGGTATAGAAAAATTGAAACGATGGAGCAAGCTTAGGAAATATTGGGTGAAGAATTACAGTTTTAAATATGGTGGTCAGGAAGGGCCTCACTGAAAAGATGGCATTTAAGCAAACACTTGAAGGAAGTAAGAGAGTAAACCTCACAGACATCTCAGGAAAGAACATTTAAGTCAGGAGGAAGGACCCCACAACTGAGTACGTACCTGGAATGCGTTAGAACAGCAAAAAGTTAGTGTTGCTGGAGCCCAGTGAACAAGATGAAAAATATTTGGTCCCATAAGCATTGGGTGGGGTACAGGTACTACAGAACCTGCAGAAATTGTTAAGAAGTTTGTTTTTACCAGAAGTAAAAGAGGAAATCTGACAAGAGAAGTGACATGATCTGACTTTAATTTTTTTAAAAGATGACTCTACTTTCTGTACAGAGAATAGACTGTAGCAAGGACATGCAGATTCAGAGAGATGGATGACCCAGGCGCGAGAACACAGTGGTTTGCTTTGGTAGTAGTGACTGAAAACTGAGCAGCCATAGTATTCTGGGTGTTACTATAAAAAAAACTAAATGGGTCTGTTATTGGATTGGATCTGGGCATTTAGCAAGGAGATGAATCAAACGTGACTCCAAGAAAAATCAGACATTCAAGTTTGGACATTTTACATTTTATAACCTATTAAACATCTAAGTAGAGGCATGCAATAGGCATTTGGATATGCAAGACTATAATTCAGAAGAGAAATATGATTTGAAAATAATTGCCCAAAGCTGAGGCAATCAGATTCTCTCTCCTGGGAACTAGGTTTATGACATAGGAGCTGATTGTAGTTGACACTAGAGCTTGACATATAGAATTTGGGTTGAAATCAGTGCCTTTAAAACATAAAGCTAAAATAAAATGGCTATTATGAAAAAGCAGGAAATAAGTGCCTTATAGGGAAACCTATCTATATAGCAATAGAAAAAAAAATAAAACAGATACACAGCTATGGTGTGCACCCAAGCCTGGAGAAATACCACATGACCAGCAATCTGACTGACATTTTTTCAATTAGGTTCCATGACTCATTATAATGAATAAGTAGGTTACATGAAGTTTTCTTGCCTTTAAACCAAATTATTGCAGGTAAACATAATACTATACAAGGTTACCATGAGGATTAAATTAGACAATGCATTTTAAAAACTCTAAACATTTAAGTAGCATAAAACTGTAAAATATTACAATATTTCAAAGTAGTGGAAAAGTGCCAAGAAGTAAAAGTACCTCCCAGAATTACATATAATATTTAAAGTAATAAAAGCTCATTGTTTCTTTTAGAAGTTAAACTTATGTTATAATACAACTTTAAACATACTTGAATATAGTGAGATAGTTAATAAATATTTACAAAACCACTCAAAGTCATTTGATTCTTTCAGTGAGAATTGTTATAGATAGCTAATGGTTTGGATTGTTTTCTTGATCCCTGTAATTGTATTTAGGTGAAATTTAGGTGGAGTTCCTTTTCCTTTCAATACATATGAGAGCCCCAAGCCACAGTAAACTATTGGGCACAAGTGGGCACTTCGAGCTTTGGTGTATAAAAGGTTTTATCCACTTAAATCTTATAAATTATTGACTATACATGCAACCACTGCAAAATAACTCATTCTCTACTTCTGTGATACACAAGATGATTTAAGAGAGGCTTGATTTTTATATATACAATATATCCATATTTATAAAATATTCTTTCAGGCATGAATTGTTGAAAAAATTATATCAGTGGCTTAAAAGCCTGTTGAAACATTTTTATCACCTGAAATTATATTACATTTTTAGAGGGCTATAGTCTATAACATTCCTAAATTTGGCATTTGCCTATATCTGATTCTTTCTGAGAAAGTATACAGCAATTAAATATTGAATATGTTGTAGCTAATTGATTACATAAATAAGAAAGCTAGGAAGTCACTTGACACTAAAATAAAATCTTAAGAATATGAATATTGTATTTATGAGCCCATTTGTCCTACTGTGAAATTATATAGAGCTATCTTATCATGCATTTCATATGAATTTTGGTGGTATTAATGTTGTTTTACAACATAATTTGAAATATTTCAACTGGAGAGAAAGTATGATAAAGATACATATTT